>NC_066362.1:62100128-62312628 GCF_013377495.2 Cygnus atratus
GGCAATAACATAATATACAAACTTTCTTCTCTTTATTTTGAAGGGTAAAGATAGCCTAAGACTCAGCTGAAAGAAGAAGTCCACTCTCCGTTATGACTCTCCCTTCAGAAAAATATAGGGCAAGTTGAATGTGGGTATGCATAGTGTTTTAACAGGTTGCAAGACCAACACTTGATTAATTTAGTGTGTATTCACTCTTACATTTTTGTTGTTGTTGTTGTTGTTTTTTACAGATCTCAGGACGATATTAGTAACAGCAGCAGCTTAGAAATAATTCAGTGACTGTCTTGCCCTCAAAATATGGCTCTTTGCCATGGTGGAATAGATTTATGAAAAAGACAATATGTATTGTTCCTATTTTGGCGTATGTCTGAATATAAAAAGGCATCACTTGCATTTGTTTTTCAGAAAGAGGCCACACTACAAGATTAAATATGACTACAGCTCAATGGAAATTAAAGATGAGATTGAGGTAATCAGTCATTGTTTATATTTGAAATCAAATTTATATAAATAATTCTAGTCTTATTTAATAATGGCTTCGGAGGAGCAAATTAAAGCATTGATAGGTCCTTGGGTAAAATCGTTGTGGGATCTGTCTATGCATGTCCATGCATATACAACTAGGTGTTTGCATGAAGAAGGAGACGTCTGTCTGTCTATCTATCTATCTATCTATCATCCATCTATTTGTTTTCATCTAACAGTAAGTGTATTTTGTGTCTTAAGGTCTTCTACATTTTTCCTAGTTCTGAATTGCTCCTGACTTTTCAGCAGACATTTCTGAGGTTGGAACTTGTCTGAAGATCCCTTGTGAATTTCATAAGAAATTTAAAGTGTCCATGGGAAAGCAGTGCAGACAGTATGAACTTTCTCCTTAAGGTAAAAGGAAGCAGTAGTGCGGACATGCACTGACTGGCATGTTTTCAGAGGATACTATCTCTAGCTCTTATGGAATCATTGTTGTCACTGCTCAGAAATGCCATTTGGCACGCTGGATACTTCTAGAATAATTTTCTATGTGCCATACCCAGTTCAGATATTGTAACAGCTCGGTGAGTGAAGGGGACTTATTTAAGATTTATTCTTAACAAAAATGCTTCTTCATCTGCCAGAAAGATCTTTCCTACTGAACTTACCAGTCAACTCATAAAATCCTAAACTAGCCCATGGTTAACTAGTAGGATGCTCCCATTCATTGGAACAACTACAGTTTTGGATTAATGTAGCTTAACTATTACGCACCTCTCATTGATTGCACAAAGTAAAATAAGAAAATAAATAAATAAAAATAAAATCTACAGAGCACACATTCAAGAGTTTCCCAACTAAAATAGTGCTTAATTATATCTAATAAGAACTAGTCCTTTTCTTGCATCTTTCTAAAATACAAAAGGTATTGCCTCCCACAGTGAGTGAAAAACCTGAGCGTTGGGTTACTGAAGAGGAAAGTGGTTTCCATATCAGAGGTGTCATCTCTACTTTCCTTTCTCTCTGTGTGGTAGAGATGAAAGCACACTAACAGAGCTTCATGATCTACTGCCTTCTCCCTCTGTCTTAGCAGGTGATTTTAAAATGCTGAAGTGTCCAGTGATTTACTAGGTCCAGATGTCAGCCCTCAGAAAAGAAAAATATTTCGACCGGCTGCAAGTTCTGCTGGAGGAATGCTGTTCCCAGGTGCATAGCCTTGATGGATGAACTGCTGCTGGCAATGGTGAATGGGTACAAAGCCCCTCAGGGAAGCATGCTACTGCTCATGCCCTCAGAGCAACTCTATGTCATAGAGGTATAATAGCTTCTATTTGGAAACTAATGGCTCCAGCTAGGATACACTTAAAATCTGTGCTTGAGGAAACACTATCAACAGCCACAATTTCAGTTATTTACCCTCATGGTAAATCTCACAACAGTTCAGAAAATGTTGACTTTGCATACACAGATCAGAGACATTTGGGAGGTTTCTAGGACTCAGCAATTGCAATCATGATCAGAAAAAATTTTGTGGCCTTTTCCCTAGGAGGAATGTGCTTTAATTTCAGGGGTCTACGGGGATCTTAAATAATATTTGCTTCACTGAATTAGATGTGCTAACGGAAACTTCCATGACACCTCCTAAGGAAACAGTGGGAAGGAATTTGGAAGTGGACTGTTCATTAAAAGTAGTAAAGATGTTGTCCATACCTACCATGCATACTTAATTACTCTTGGCTTGAGCACACATGGCCGTGACTAAGGTGCACTGGAACACTGGAATGAGCTGTTCCATACATTTATAACAGTTTCCTGGGAATTCCAGAAAGGGCATCAACACATTTTTTTTTCTTTTTTAGGTTTTAATTATTTCTAGTATGTTAGATATTTATCTCCCAATGGATTAATTTGTTTGAAGCAGCTACTGAATGTTCCCAAAGTCTTGTTGAGAATTCTCTGATGAATGAGTGTAAAACTTCTAAAGTTTGTACTAAAGGGCAGATCAATTTAAGAGGCTTTTAGCTGTGTGTCTGAGGAAATGTGTTGGGTCAATTTCATTCTAGCTTTGAAAACAGAATCAGAAATTAAAAGAAATAAAGCAATTTTATTATCAAAGAATGAAAGCAAATATATGGAGCATGATTTCTCTGCTAATTGCACTGGTTTTGCACTAGGGCAGCTCCATAATAATTTTAAAGAAATTATTTTCAGTTATTGCTAGTATTAGTGGAGGAAGAATCATGGCCTTTTGTCTGAGAAGATTGTAATAAGATGTGCTGAATACTTGCCATGCAAAATATTTTATGTAGGTTCAAACAAATTCTTAAGACACACTTGGTTCCTCGATTTTAGATTCTTAATTGTATCTACTGTTACTTTGATTTGCAAGAACATTTTTGCAAATCACAAACATCTCTTGCAGGTTCATGAAAATAATTCTAACATGCTGGATTGTACAATGAGACTTTACATTTACCCTTTTGAAAATTCTTTCACTTTGCCTCTTCATAAAAGTTCAATTCCTTCAAATACACAGGACAAAAATCACTGTATACAGTGATCATGTTTTTATTGAATATAAATGATAAGAAAGACAAATCATCAATGATTAAATAAAAATGAAAATTGATGTACTGTTGAAAGACTAATGTGTCTGGATAAAGTCTTCAAATATATATGTATATAGTAGGGATAGTTCTGCGTGTTGAGAGACAAACTCTTTCTTGTACTTGCTGTCATATCATTACTTACATGGACAGCTAAACAGGGTCTACAGTGCAGAAAGTCATTTGCAAGAAAGATGATTCCTGCACAAATTCAAAGCATACCTGGAAATGAAACTGAAGAGAGGGGGTATTCTGTTCAGAGAGAGGGAAAAAAAACAAAACACAGTTGATCTGAAAAAAATAATAATAATAACAAGCAGTTGTTTTTGTTTGTTTGTTTGTTTTATTTTGCAGATACACAGCAATATTTACCATACAGCAATAATATGACAGACCTGTAACAACTTTTGGTGACTTTGTGGTCAGAAGGTCAAATCCTGTCTCAGTTAATGTGAATTGTAAAGCTGTCATTGATTTATATAGAGTCAGCTTCTCATCCATAGTTATGGAAAAGACACTTCATTTTTTTTTCAGTTTTGCAGCAAAAGATTACTTTTGGCTCTGTTTCCAAACACAGGAGATAAACTGTTTTCTTTCAAACCATGATGAGCTCAGTAGCGTTATTTTTTCATTTGTTTTGCATAGACATATTTTAAAAAATATTTGCATATTTTGAAACATAGAAAAAACAATTTTTCTATTTCTGATCCCACAGTGCATCATTCATACCAGGAGGATTTAACATTTATAATATCTTTTTAGCAGCATCACCATGTTTACTCTCCGTTACTCAGAACATTGTTACAAACTTTTAATGGAATTTGACTCACATTTTCAGAGCAATAAAGCCACCAAGAAAAGCTGTTCACATTACTGTGAAAAAAATATATGTATATAAACATGCCACATTTTTAGAATTCTTTTATTTTGTGGGGAAAAAAAAGAAAAAAACAAAAAACAAAAAACACCCTCTCTACTTGAGACTTCTAATTAATCTTGTAAATCCAGGTATACTATGATAAAAGCTGGTCAAAAATATTCATATTATAGACATTACTCCCGGGTTTGTCTGGGAAAGAAACTGCAAGTGCTTACTAATCACAGCTCTCATCAAGTAGTTTCTAGCAGTAAATTTCAGTATATGGCAGATCCACACATAGCTGGCTTTATTTACATATCGATTGTTCATAGTGTGTGTGAATATTTTTTTTAAGTCATGTGGTAAAGTTTCTTCTCCTTGATTAAATTAATGAACATTTTAGGGTTGGCAAATAATAGACAAGAAATAGGAAATAGGAGAGTGAACACTTTTATTTGTATAGAAAGATCCTTTTTTGTGTGTGTGTGTTTGAATGGATATTTAAGCAATGCACAGCTAGAACTCAAGCATCCATGCAAAATGCATGAAAGACAAGAGAAGCAAATGTTACGGAACTCAGAAGCTACTAATAAATAGATTGAATTATTTGGACGCTGTTTATACAGCCTGCAAACAGATCTAACACAAAGCTGCCTAGACCAAGAAAACAGAGTTAAGAGCACTAGAAAGATCTCTTCTTATACTTGCTGTAACATATTTGGTATCACAATATTCACACCTCTTCCCAAACATCAGAACTTTCCCTGGGGAAGTGGATTGCTGTCGTTGTTGGTGCAGAACTGAAACACTTGGTTACTTTAAGGAAATAAGTTCTTGAGAATGACTTTTGAGAGGCTGGGAGAATGCTGTAGAAAAGCATAAAGTTAAATAATGCTTATAATATTGAAAAGGATGGGAGAGTCTCTATGGATGTTGGGTTATTTTAATATTTCAATATCTCAAGTAGGAGTCTGTGTCAAAATGCCAGATCTGCACATCCTTTGGTCTGAGATAGATATTTTTATAGAGCCAAATGTTGTTGCCAGGTCTCAGTGCCAGTGATCTAGGGTAGTGACTCATTATTAGTATGCCCAGGATAAATGAAGACTTTCTATAGGTGTGAGAATATTGATTGAAAGTCCAGTACTGCCAATGGAATGACTCACTACCAAGAGTTCTAAATAAGGCTGTTCAAACTGGATTCCTGGGGATATTACTAATACCCCATTATATGTCTTGGGCCCCTGCAGAAATGTAGCCTTTTGTCTACTTGATGAAGCACAGAGGTTTCTGATAGAAATATCTAATCTGATATTTGTATGTAGCTTAAATTCCAGTAGCTAATTACAATGAAATATGCTGGAAACTGAGCTATGTTCTTGGAGATATCTCAAACACATCAATGATGCTGTAATGCCATTTGCTCATGCTTTGCATTTCCTTATTTAAAAGGACACACTAAAACCTACCTCCTTAATAAAAGAGGTTGAAGCAGCAACCCATGGCATCAGGAAGGCAGGAGGTATTTGCAGAAAGTGCATCAACTTTGCTGTTTCTGTTTGGTATGCAAAAAACATATCCATAACACCAACATCTTCCAGCAGGCAAATAACTCAACAAAAACTATTTAAGAGAAAATTGTTAACAATTAATTGCATGCCTCTGAGCTCAGGTTCCAGATGTGGGCATAATGGCATTGAAAGCTGAATTTACAGAAGCAAATAATTAAATCTGAAAGCTATTATTTTTAAAATGTACAAATAAAGATGCCAACATCAGAAAGACATGGAAAAAACAATAGTTGCCTCTGCTTTTCAGTCTACACTTCTCTACTGTAAGGGCTGCAAATAAATAAACACAGAATATTTCAAAAGGACTCATTCATTGCTGGGGTGATGCTAGGTCATTTGATGAAGATTGTAGATCAAAGGAATGAGAGATAAATATGTACCATAATTCTAAAATATGTAAAATATATAGAAATATAAGATAGCAAGATGAGAGAAGGAATGGAGATGGACACAAGTTCATCATCAAAGAGTCATATTAGGGTTCAGGTCCTGACACTTTAATAAAAATATGCATATTGTTTTCTAAAGCATTTTAAAGGCTATTGATGAATACTGACACAGCAATAACTATTTTTAATAAAATAACTTGGAAGCACAGTACTGAATTGTGAAGGCTCTATTAGCATTGATAATAAACAAGTCATTGACTTGTATGACTTCATAACAATTTATTACCCTTTAATAAACTATTTAGAAATAGTTTATTAACAAAACCATAACAGAATTGGACCTTAATGGAAAAATGCAACCAGTGAAATATTCAGACTACAAATTAAATGAGAGCACAAAATAAAACAAATCCTCAGACAGTAAGAATTAGTCAGAATCCATTTAAGTCAGGAGAGGTGGACCAGTTAATATCAGATGATTATGTACTTCTACAAATTTAAGTCTTCTGTCCTCTCATTAACCATATAAAAGCTAGAGATCTTAATGCACTGAACTGTACAAAACCTTTGCATAGTGAAAAACACATTTTTTTTTTTATGGTATCACAAAAGGAATTTGGAGGTGTGAAGAGGTTAAGTGATTTGTAAAGGTCATAAAACAAATAAGTGGCCGAGCCAGAAACAGATCTGGTATGTCATGACTCCTGTACAGTAACCACAGAACCATCTGGCTTGCCAGAATAAATTCACATTTAATTACATGATGTTCTAAGGGCAAACAAAAATGTCAGCATAGGTTAAATATCATCTAATAATTTGTCCTCATGGCAGTTCATCCATAACGAGCAATTTTGTAGCCTTATATCTTATTTGTTGCATCATTATTTGTGTTACATGATTATTGAAACAAAACAAAACAAAACAAAACATCATCTTTGTATATGAATGCAAATTCAGAAGGTGTAGTGCTGATTTGGCTGTGCTTTGTCTGGATGTACAAAAAAGAGCCTTTTCTTGATCTGTTCCACTGCTGCCGAAGCAACACTGAATATGAATATCAGATCACTTGCCCTTAAGGCTCTTTCATTTGTTAAATGTGCTACCCTGGGAAAGAAAGCCCACCTGATTTTTATTGAAAGCAGTTCTCCTGACTTGAAATTCTGTTGGGCCCCTCTTCAGCACAGAAACGAGTGAGGGGACCTGCTGTCTGTAGGAAACAGAACCACTCAGCCACATCAGGACCCAGTACTGACCAACTCATAGGGATGTCTCCCACTTATCTTGGCTGAGTTTGGATTTGAGCTACAAATCCTAAACTCCTTAATAGCAGACTCTCTTTCCCCACTGTTTCCCTGCTCCTGTCTCCTCTCATGTCGCTCTCCAGCACCACTTAGTACAACTAGCAGTGATCTTTTCTCCAGCCCTTATCTGAGGAGTCAGCTATCATAGCTGGATAACTCTTACCCTCTCTACATTAAAACAATAAATCTCAGAGCATGTTTTGCTGAGATATTCTCTTTGGCTGTAATTTGGCCTTTTACTCCTTTTTACTTTGGCCTTTACTCCCACTCTCTATAAATGTTACCTTGATGTTAGATTTTTTTTTTTTAATAGATATATATTTTAAAATTCCCTGAGCACCTTAGAACATCTCATTGCAGAATATGAAAGTGGCCATAACATATTCTGTAATATTAACAGTGCAGGAAAGGCAGTACATAAAATTAAGGGAGCAGAGCTTCGGACATTGTAACTAAGTTACAGTAACCCAAAGTTACAATGACTTGCCCCAAATGAGGACCTGATTTACAATAAACAGTAACAGCTGGCCTCTGGGCTAAGGTGACCTTATTTCCTTTTTATTGTGAAGCTTAGACAAAAGCTGTATATGATTTCTCAAAGAAGGGAGAGAACCGCAGACTTTTGTTGAGACAAGCTATCCTTACATATGCCAATCACATCCTGCCCAAGTGATAATTACCATAGAGTATGAGAATGTACCTGTAATCACAAAGTGAATTAAACGTATAAATAAGTTTCATGCAGGTAATTGCAGGCAAAATGAGAAAAAAACAGGGACAGCACAAGCGAGAAACAGAAAGGCAAAATGAAAATTAGAAAATTAGAATTTGATGAAAGGTTTTGAAAATTTTCTACCTTAATTGATGACTTATGTTCATATTTATGTAATTTGTGAAAAAAAGAATTGGAATGGAAATGAAAAGAATAATTTTTAAGATATATTTTTAAATTAATCTTCCTGCCTGCCTTTGCTGTAGCTTTGTAATTATCCACCTGGGTTTTTGCAGTTAACCAGAAGGACAAGATTCATTCTCAATTTTAATTCTCACCTGGCATCTTCTGTTCTATAAGACCTTTTGACAGTTTATTAAAGGCCTGGCACCATTTCTTGCTGTAGATAACTGTGTTGTGGCCAGCATTCTGGGCATAAAATCTTCCAGGTGACTGTTATGCTTTGGAGATACCGGAACCTCCACCACATCTTCTAAATATGACCTTCAGGAAGAGGGAAAGGACTTTTCCTTCTCATCTGTTCCTTGGTGCTTATTTGCAGAGTCCAACCTACTAGGTCATTCAAATGAAACCTGTGGTACTGCTATATCTGCAAGTTAACAAATCTTACTGTCAGAGCCTCCTGCTACTTTCTTCTTTCCTTGTGCCTTGCAGTGTGACTATGCACTTCGATTCCTCCAGGCCATAAACCCCTTAGAATTACTTAACATTCTTTTTCCCATTTTCTTTGTGTGACCTCCATTTCAAGGCTTCATCTCTTCTTTGAGGCAACCAGGACAGGCTTGCTTTCAGACTCTACCAAACATACAGATTTAGTAGCATGAAGTCATCACTGTTCAACTAGTAAGAGGTACATGATGTAAAGTCTGATAAAATACATTTCTAGGACACTTAGTGGGCTTTAGCAGTCCAAAGAGAGCAATAATGGGAGTATGAAACAACCAAATTGTCTTAACTAGAAATGGAGTTGCTAAAATTTGCATTCTTCACAAGTGAGTTGAAATCAGAAAGTGTATGAATGTGTGGTTGTATGTATATTTTTCTATATTTTGAGAAGTGATTTCCCCAAGGGGGTTACTAAAGGGAAGAAAATAAAACAAAACAAAGAAAAAAAAATAAAGGAAAAAAGAAAATAGATAGCTCTAGCACACGCTTAGCTTAACAGTCTATCAATAATGCAAGACAACTTTATTTTTTTTGGTGCTCCCTTCTTATGAACTGTATCCCAAAATGCTTTACAAGTTTAAATAATACAAGACCATGGATATTACATTGTATAAATTACACACAAACATGGCACAAAGAGGATGCCTGTAGAATACATTAAAGACAGATAAAGGCCAATAACAGAGAGAAGAGAGTGAAAGAAATTAAGAGGTGCAGGCAGGGGAATGGAGAGATGTTTGCAGATGAGATCCAGCAAGAGACAGAGAGTTGATGAGGCAGAGATACTGGAAGGTTGTTCCAGATGGTAAGAGATTGTAATCAGCGACAGAGAGGAAGCTTGTGTTAAGCAAGCAGAGAGAAGAGGCAAAGGAGAGGAACACAAGGTCTGTAATGCATTAATAAGGCAAGCACTTCACAGCCTGTGCCTGAGATGGATGGGAGGCTCGGGGATTCCTCTGGAAATGGAAGAGATATGAACCAGTGGGTTTGGTACAACAAGTACAAGAGAGCGGACAGCATTTCCTTGGCAGCATTGCTGCCAAAAAATGCAAAAACCTGAGAGAGGATCTATATTTAAATCAAAAAAATGTGGAATTTGATGGGAAAGAAAAAGCAATACTCTATCTTCAGACATAATTTATTTACTAAGTCCAGGTGCAGATCCAAAAGAGGTAGATACAAACAACAACTAATTCCCCTCAAATTTTAAAGGCTGTTCATCTGGTGTGGTTCTTCAAATTCCCTTGTTATTTCTGTTGTGCCTCTGAGCTACTCTTGTTAGTGGTTTCCCTATGATAGTGTGTTGCCTACTGGATAGTAAATATATTCTGGACATTTTGTATTATATAAACAACTTGATAATTATCATCAGCATTTTAAAGGGCAACACATGTTGAACATACGAATCTAGTTGTGCACAAGGGACTTGCATTCACAAATACGACTGATATCTTCAGGTTTATTTTTTCATTGACTGTTTCTGCAGGTGTAAAGCTAAAGGATGTTAAAAATTGGGTAGGTTTGTTTTCTAACCTGTGAACCCTGACCTCACAATGACTCCCCAACCCCTCCCCCCACCCCACCCCCCCTTTTTTTTTCGTCTTATAACACTAAGTGTTGTATATTTGATTTGATCTTGGCTCTGTCCTGATGGGATTATATCTGAACACTAAAGAATATTTCAGCCCTGTTATCAAAGGGTAATGGTATGGAGTATCACAAAGTCTGAGGCTGAGATCTTAAGAAATTTTGTTTTTCCAGAATTAGTGAGGTGCAAATATTCCTGTGCCACTTCCTTCAATTCAGCCTTATGCCCAAACTCAACATGAGGTCATTTCTGTTCAAGAGAACAACTTGAGAAGAGTTATTGCTGGGCCAGATACTTTTCAAGTGATTTTCCTAAAAAATGTAGTCATACTCTGGCAAAAGTAATTTCCAAAGAAACAGCCAAAGTGTGGTAATCTCTTGAAAGTCTGTCTCCCTATCTTCCCTCCACCCTTCATACAGCAGTTGTCCATTTTATGGAAAATTAGTTTTGTTTCCAAACCATATGTAATAATTACTTGCAAAGTGTTAATGACTGACTCATAATGAAGACAATAGTAATACTAGCATTGATTTTTATCTGACAAAGAGAAAAGAGAATAAATGTGCAATAGTCTATGCCATTTTTCCCATATGTTTTAAAAACCAAACTGGTAAAAATAGAGGAGGTATCTGATGCAGGTTTCATGCATGTGCAGGGAAATATTTCAGGTAATATAGAGATGTAAATATCTACCAGGAACATGTCAGGGTATGTCCACCTTGCAAAACTATATTTGTGTTTGAATTGCTTTTCTTTTAAATTACTTGAATGTGAATCTAAAATAACAAATGCTTGAATTCCTATACAACACAAAAATAACAATTAGCTTGAATTCCTATATCTACAAGCAGCACTCTGGCAAGAGCCATGAGCAGTATTTCTTAAATAGTGTTTAACTTGGATTCTGTCAGGCAATGGGAAAAACGAATGGAAGAAATTAAAATGAACCTTAGATGTTTGGCCACTAGCTCTGGGGTTTCAGAATCCCTGATCAAGATGTGGAGGTCTTCTAATAATCAATTCTAAAAAGTGGAAGCAACGTCTGAAGTTACATAAATGAAATAAATCATTTTCAGAAAAGAATGCTAGTATGGTTCTTATGTTTAATTGATTTGGCACACACAAACTATCTAAACCAAGTGCCTGGTATAGCTCTAAAAAGTCTTCAAGTGTTGTTGTGTATGGAGAACATATTAATCTGAGCCTTTGGACAGATGGTTTCCACTTATTAGTGGAATTAAAGATAATGATGTGCAAACCAAGGCCATAGCCTACTACTCAGAGGATATACAGGATTACCTTGTCCTGATTTTTCTAGCATGATCACAGTAAGTTTAGGAAGAATAGAAATTCTCCTTACTTGTGAATTTTACCTTACACAGACAACCCAGTAAATGTCAATGCATGGCTTGAAGTGCACATAGACTCTTAAAGTAGGATATAAACAAGACTTAATTGATACCTATACTATTTCATGAGGGACTACTAATTTTGTAGAGGTATAAATTAAATATTCTGAGATCATTCTTTTCAGAACTATTTCCACACAAGAGCATTACATTGAGGAAAATGCAAGGAAACTACTGCTAAGCAGAACAGGTTGGTACACTGGAGAAGAATTCAGAGGATCTACACAACATTGAGCAAATCACAGTATTGCACTCTGTGTTCCTTCGCATCTGAATGTCTATATTCCACAGGGATAATTAAACTGATCTGATATCTAAAGCACTTTGGAAAGCACTATCCAAAAACTCTATAACAAAACGTGAATGTGATCACAAATGGTGAAAGATGCATTTTGGGAAAAAAAAAAAAAAGAAAGTTTCAGACTTTAAATATAAAAACATAAATTACTAGGCAAGTATTTGCAGAATTTTCCACCAAGGTCTTCAAGTGCATTTATGCAAGGAATTGGTTTATTTTCAATGAGGTTGTCAGAAATAAGTGTCACAAATACTCAGGGATACATTGTACGATATCTCTGGGACAAAGTAATCATTTGCTGCTGCCAAAATGAGAAGGTTCTACTCCATGCCCTGCATTTAATTGCTTCTCTCCCCTGTCACACATTTTATTGTGGCAACTCACACTTGTGAGCTGCCTCATAAATAAAATAAAATAAAATAAAATATCTTGCAAACTAACACACAAGAAAAACTCTTGAGCCTGGAGTGTTTTCTGCAGGATTAGTGTTTATTGAGATAAGATAAGGTCCAGCAAAGATCTAAAAATAGAACCATAAGTATGTTTTCAATAGTATAGGGAGGGGAGAGGCTAAATAATTGTTTATCCTTTTTATGGAGGTAGAGTTTCAGTTCAGCTTTTATCACATGACTTCATTCTTATTCGCATCACACTGAAAAAAATACTAGCCTTGTACATGGTGAAGCTGTAATTTTGAAACTTGCTCACATACACAAGAAGGGTCCTATCACTGGTCACCAGAGAGCAGAGATCAGTGCCTGCCCCTCTGCTCCACTCGTGAAGAAGCTGTAGGCTGCCATGAGGCCTCCCCTCAGTCTCCTCTTCTCTAGGCTGAACAAACCAAATTACTTCAGCTGATCCTCATACATCTTCTCCTCTGTACCCTTCACCATCTGTGTTCTCCTTTGGACACTCTCTAATACTTTTACATCCTTCTGTTGTGGTACCCCAAACTGCACACACTGCTTGAGGTAAAGCTACACTGGTGGAAAAGCTGTGTCGGTGAGGTCCGGATGGATATTAGGAAGTTTCTTCACCGAGAGGGTGGTTGGGCACTGGGATAGGCTCCCTAGGGAAGTGGTCCAGCACCAAGCCTGCCAGAATTCAAAAAGCATTTGGACAATGGTCTCCGACTTATGGCTTAATTTTTAGGTAGTCCTGTGTGGAGCCAGGAGCTGGGCTTGATGATCCTTGTGTGTCCTTTCCAGCTCAGGATATTCTATGATTCTGTTAGTGCTGCTAGGAGACCAACAATCTTGTTGGATTCAATCTACAGTGAAGTGAACATCTATCAGCTCTGTGACTATTTTTTTCCTGATAAATCTATCCTGTTTGAGTCATTTGAAGTAGACCATACAGACCTGAAAATAAACAGCAGGGAGAAAAGCTAACTTGCAGAAAGATGGTAGAAGTACATCAGTGTCTTCTATAGTCTCCACAGGAATAGGCTGACTCAGAAGTGACACATTTTTGACTCAAGAATAGAATATTTACATTATGTGTGTCAAGGATATTATAGACATCAAACTAAAGGCAGACCAAGTCAGTCCATGTTAACACTCCTACCTGAACAGGATCCAGCTGTGAGGAACCTAGCTGGCTGAATCATCTTTAGCAACGGGAGCTCACAATGCTTCAGGGCAATGTTAAGTCTGCAAAAAGAGTGGCTTGAGGTGGCAGAAAGAATTCCAACTCCAATCCTGAATTTGTGTCCATTAAAAGCAAATATTCAACCTTAAAACACAAATGAAGATCAAAAAGGAGACCAAACAAAAGCAGTAGCATCAACAGCTTCCCATAACCCTTTATAGCTCCCTGGAGTGATTGCATCCTATTTACTTCCACTTCTTGCAGCTCTGTTATTATATTCTGCCACAGGGAGGAAAAACGACAACAACAACAACAAAAACTCTTTAATTATCCTTCCATGCTTTTTGCCAGCCAGGCCCCATGTCCTGGATTGAAATCAATGTTAATGGCTTTTGAGACTCCAGTATAGATATGTTTTTTAATTGATGTCTCCTCTTCCTCCTGCTGACCCAATTCTCATTTTCATTATATTCAAAAACACATTGATGATCCACTCAGATCTGATCAATTATTTTAGCTCCTTTCTGCAATAACTAAATTTAATAGTGCTTTGCTGGCACAATTTAATTACTGGCACAAACATCTGAAATTTGTGAACAACAGCTGAGCTGCAGTGACAGAAAGCAGGTGGTCTGGTGGCTGTTAGGATCCAAGTGGCAAGCAAACCAAAACAATGCACGCTACCGGGTAGACTCATTACTACAACTCTGCTGTTTGAACCTTTTCCTTATCCATCAGCTGTAATCTTTATTCTGTCTGACAGGGCAATGGTCATTACAGCCCTCCTCTGTGTGACTATTTATAGTTACGGAGAAGGCACATACTTAAGAAATTACCAGGCTAGGAAAGAGGGAATGGAGCAAAACTAGAAGAGGTGTCTAGAATGACAGTAAAATGATTTGTGAAACTGGAGGTAAAACATATAGAGAACAGACGTACAAATATTTCCCTGTAAGCAGATGGTGAAGAAAGCACTCCAAGGGTCATTGCAGCTAAATAAGTTTCAATTTCTACTTCGTTATGCTTTGTGACTCTATTTTCTGATGGCCATTGAGGGTGGAGCCTATGCTGCCATGTTTCCATTCATTAAAGTGCCCTTTTTATAATGTTGCCTTCTACAGAAACTGATGTTGGTAAAAACTGGATTGTTCTGTTGCCTCTGTTTCTTCATCAAGTTTGGTTGAAATTAATCAGTAGTTTCAATAGTAAATAGATGGGGGGGGGGTTGGGGGAGGATCTGGAGATTGCTGGAAACCTACACAAAGCATGACTGAAAGCATGAGTCTTGTTTGCGCAGGTTTCAGATCTTCAAAAGGTTTCAGGCAATGATGAAAGGGGTTTGAACAGATAGCTAATGAATAATATAGGAATATGTTTTTGGGGTGCTTTGTCTTTTCATGCAAAGCAAGAGATTGGGTGATAAAGTCAAAAGGACTGTCAATTCAAAATGGGGAAATGCAATGGATATTTTTATGTACATAGAGATATATAGCATATACAAATATCCATATATCCATATATATGGATAAATACATAATATACCTATCTAATGGATAAATACTATCAAAAAGCAGTTAAACCTTTGATCCTCACTGTATTTGGAGAGAGATAGGGAATAGCTTTTTCTCAAAAGAAAATAGTAGGCAGTTACAGTTGGTAGCGTGAAGGAAACAAAGTTCTTCAAAACCATATCATAATATTTCCTGCAGTTTTGCTTCTTACATGGTCCTGGACACTACCAGACATGGATTTACCAGGGTGGTTTCCCCTGTGTTAGCACTGCCTCTTGTCTTGTTTCATGCAAAGCAGTATCCTGTTTCAATAGTGCCTCTTCTACAAGCGCTGTGGCTCTATGCAGCTGTGCTCACCTGCCATTGGGCCCACCTACCATTGTGTTTTTTTGTTTTGTTTTGTTTTGTATGACAGACAGGAAGGCAAGGTCACTGAGATGATCTGATTCCCCTGATTTCTCCAGACCCAAGACGTTCTGAGTGTTGCTAGCCCTCCAGCCCTCCAGCTGCTTTTCCCTGGATAACAATGCAATGAATCACATTCCCCAAGAATAGAAATATCCAAATAAAAATCCTGTAGGAGTCTTATGAAAGATCTTATTTGTCATCAGTACCAGGCAGAGAAGCAGCAGCACACAGTCCCTCCGGGTCTTTCCAACAAAGTTTGCTGACTACCGCAATAGGAATGCAGCCCACTAGAAGAGAAAACAAGTTCATTAAAAGACTTCCTTTTCTTCCACAATATGCTTTAAAGAAATCATCATTGTTACTGTTACTAATGGATTCAGAAAATGTAATTAAGGCTCTGGATGAGTTTTTACCAGGTATTGTCTAAATACAGGACAAAAAACACCTGTTACCTAATCCAAGCAGTTTTGTAGTCTGCTACAGGAGATAACAGGTGAATTCAGAAAGACAAGGAAGCAAAAGGAAGCCCTGAGACAGCACTGTGACAGCGTCATAAACAGTAGCCTCAATATAAAAGTCAGCCTGTTTTATTTTTGTTTTGGTTTGATTTTTCTGTTGTTCACTTGGGATCTAACAGAGGATTTCTGGATAGCCATTTCAAAGTTTAGGAGATTATATGGGTGGAGACATTTATTTGTCTGAAGCATTAATAAAGAATTTTCTAGCTAAGTTTCTGCTCCCTTTATTGTTCATTATTTAAGATTCCTGTCCTCAATCTGGATTATTCTAGACTGAAGAAAAAGTCCACACATCAAAAATTCATCAAAACTGGTTCACTCCTTGCAGCTGAGGAGGGCAAAAATCTGATAAATCTTCCTTTTTATTATTATTATTATTTTTTTTCCATCTGGAATTTAAAAACCACTAACACTCTTGGCTGATGCAGAACCCAAGTCAAGGGTACAACACGGGAATACAATGATGACTACTAAATGGAATAGAATAGTCATCAGAAAAAAAAAATACTCAATATTCTTAAAATGAAATTCAGATACCTGAATGGAAGTCTTGCCATAACCTTTGCGCATTTGAAAAAACTGATGGGATGTTGCCAGTTGTTTGTGTACTGTTCAGCATTGCCTTTGGAGAGGAAATGTCCTTGCTTGAGGAGATCTTATATATCGAATTCATGTTTCAAGCCACTGAAGATGAAGAGATAATCGAGGATTCTAATGGTCACAGTGAGGTGTGATAAATCTGGACAAAAGTGGTGGTTGTGGGCAATAAATCCAGCAACTTGCTGGGTCTGGCTTAGAGCCACTTGAGACAGGCTGATTGCCAGCAGTTTTGAAGGTGCGTGTAAAATGAAGCATCCTCCAAGTTAATAACACTCATATAATGAATATAATCTTTTATTAGTGCACGATATCTATGACCAATGCAAAATTAGTCTGCCTGAGTGCATGAACACGTGTTCAGATGGAGATCTGGAGAGAGCCAAACAGGGTAATAAATGCACCTGCAGGCTTTTATTTTCCCTCTCTTGGCTTCTTCATTCCTTGTTCAGCAGCTGTATTCTCAGAAGGCTGTTTAGTCCTGAATCTGTGGTGTCTCATCATGAGATTATATAGTTCTACACTGCTGGCAGTGGGTGGAATTTGGCCATATTAGGATCAAGTACTGGGGCAAATTGAGGAGGTCGTATACTAAGGGTAGTTTGGAAACCAGTCGCACATAAATAAGCACATTCCTCTAGGCTGAAGGCAACTGTGCTTGTAACCATGAGTGTTGGCTTTCAACTCCGAGCTGAAGTTGGGAAATCACTGAATTTGTCATCTTCATTTTCCAGGATAGATAACTCCTTCTCTATTGCTAGAGAACACTTGGGCACTATACAACCTGTGCAAGAGCAGCAGAAAGTTCTGCCAACACATGTGCGCACCACAAGACTAGGATCTCCTGAAGATCCTTCAATAAATCGTCAGGGTAGTTTGGTGCTTAGCATGCAACGACAGGCTAAAGAGTCATGGAAGTTGATTGCAGGGGAGACATTGTCCTTGTTTCCTGAAGAACTTGCTGATGTTGGTCAGGGAAGGAGGAGAAGATGGATTGTTTTTGTAAAACCAAATCCAAAGCTTTGTTCTAAAAAACCGTTTGTAGGATAGCAGGGCTCAAATGCTGAATAGAAATTTCTGTTGTGGTGCAACTAGAAGTCTCATGGAGCCATAGGCTCATTCTATCTCTACTGATAGTGTATTGCTGTGCCGTGATGAGAAGATACCCATTCACATGGATGTGTGAGATGCCTCACTTTCCTATTCACCAAAGGCAGCATTCTGTCTGACATGGGGCTCATAGTACCTCAGGAGTGCAATTCTCTTAGTGATCTTTTAAGTGCTCTGTGGCTAGGGCGGCAATGGTTTCCTGTCCCCCAAATTGGAGCGGTCATCATGTTGTGGGCCTTCTTCAGCTTTTGATGCTGTTTTTAATTTTTAACCTACACTAGTGTTAATGTGGTGACAATAGTTTCCTAATTCACATGACTCTTTTGGAAAGAGTTGATGTTATTATCTCATCCATATAGTGCTGTGGATTAGTCCTCTTCTGAGATTCAAAGTCCACCATGTTACCAACTGCTGAAGAGTGGATTAAGTGTCATGTTACTATAAATGACAAAACTGCACATCCTACATGTGTTGAGGAATTTATGTAGTAGGACATTATACAAGATGATGCAGAAACAAAATAAACCAAAATCAAAACCAACCAACCAACGAACCAGACAAACAAACAAAAAACAAAGCCACCTCAAAGGCAAAAAGGATTCTTGAAGTCTTACTAATGCACTTCACATGAAGAAAGCTTCTCAGTGACAAAGGTTTTTGGGCCATTGGAAATCATTACCATAGTGATATATCTGTCAATTCATAGAGCAATTTATAGGTAAATAATTATTATTTACATATCTGTCACATCTTTATTCTCCTTCACTGAGATTAACAGTAGTGTAAATCAACCGATTAATGAGATTACAATAATATAAATTAAAAAGAATGGGATCTGGGATTTCCAGGGTAGGAATGCTGGACATCTAACCTAATATTAAAGGACTATGATCTTCTAATTAAATACTTGCTTCTAAGAGTAGAGTAAAACACTGCATATGTTTAGAAAGGATCTTGGCATTCTGGCAGCATAGCTGAAAGGTGAATGTCTGTAATGGACAGATAAAAATGGTCAAATGACTTCAACTTTTCAACTGGGTTTTTGAATCAGAGAAAGTGATTAATTGATCCGCATGCTACTGAGGATACTACAAGTGAAATCAATGGAGATAAGTAAAAGGTTTTAATGGCGGCATTTTTAATGATTCCCAGCTGCAACAGCTACATAATATTATATATAATATTATAATATATTAGATATATATAATATATATCAGCTGAATATTATTAGGAAGCTGAACTAAACATCAGATGGAGCAAGCCCCTGAGAAAGAGTTTTAACAATTCATAAGAGAGGATTGTTAAATGAGACCTTTTTTTTGATTTTTATTTCTATATTTTTTTCCTTTCTTTTTTTTCTTCTTTTTTATTTTATTTTATTTTTTTATTTTTTATTTTTTACTGGGCAGGCTTCTTGTTTTTAATATCCCCAGTCGGAATTAGGAAGGCTGCTTCAAGAACCTCATTAGCATTCACTTTGGCAGCATACAATAGGATCTTACAGCTGCCCTCTCTCTGCAGTATTTACCAAGGCAGATGCAAGAGTTGTTATCAGAATGCTAATAAAGCAGAGAACTGCCATATCCAGCAGGCTGAGAAGGAACTTTCAAAGCCTATGATGTCTCTTTCAAGTCTCAATGTTTCCCAGTTATTATCATTGGACCCTACTATGATTGTACATGTGCATTTTGCTTTGTTTGATGTGACATTTATATGCGTGCATTCATTTCCAACAGTTGCTCTCTGTCTAGCACTACTTAAGCCTTCTAGTTTTCAATTTAGTTAAACAGATTATCTGTTGCTTAGAAGATGGAGACATCTATCTCTATGTGTAAATTATTAAATTATTTTATCATGTGGAAAGCCTAAGAAATACACTAAGCAGTGTCTTTTTTTTTTCTTTTTTTTTCTTTTTTTTTTTTTTTTTCAGAAATGACTGAAGTCATCAGGGATATGATAAAGGTGGAAAAAGGGGAAAAAATGGATAGATAGGCAAACATTAGGCACATCCAGATGTAAATTCTCTTTCCTGGTATTATCATTCTTTGTTTATGGGACAGTCTTCCAAGATTACAGTTGGTACAGATAAGAAAATATAATGACATTTCACCTGTTTTATGACACACATAAACCATAGATTTCAAACAGTGTGTCAGTATTTTTTTTTTTATGTTTTATTTTTAACATGGTACAAGAGATTCTGGCCTACCATCACAAATGACATTCACTTTACAAATAATACTTAAGAACAAAATCAAATTATGTAATTTTTAAGTTCACCTGTCAGAGAGTAATCTACTTTGGAAAGAACTTTGTAGAAGTTAGATACTATTTAGAAAAGGACTACCTATCTCAAAAAAAATCTTCATAAGAAATAGAGTCATTTTTTTCAAGTCTACTTTTCTGAATATATGCAGTTGGGCCATGACTTCTCCAAACAATTTGGGAAAGCCACTGGATCAACATGGTTATTGCTGACCTTGTAAACAAAGTGACACTGGGAAGACAAAGATGTGAATTCCATTGTAATGTCCAAACAACGAGGGACAAATATTTTACTGAAGTAGTTAGTAACAAGCCTCACACACACACATCCATGTATATATAAACAAAACAAGGAGAAAATTGCTTAGTGCCTAGAGAAACAGCATATATTAATTTCATATCAGATTAGGAGTGGACTCTAATAACAAAATGTGTGTTGGAGACCAAACTCTTCCAAATACTTTGTTCCAATATGAGTATATCAGATCTAACCTCTAAAAAGAATTGGAAAGATCTGCCACTTTAATCCTTTGACTACACTTGTACAGATGATCATACCAATTATATCTTATTGAATTGAACCGAATTGAGGAATGAATCATTGGTTGCAAGCCAGATCCTAGTGTGCAGGTGTCCACTTCAAACAAAATATCTCTATAAAATTTGGCATCATACCATGTTTTCCTTGTGTGAGTATAACTTGTCAACAGAAGCCAGCTTACGACTTAAGGAAAAAAAAATATATATATATGTATATGTATTGGTCATGGGGAGATAAGAGCAAAACACAAAGTTAACCTGCTCCAAGCCCTCAAGGTGTTATCTGTTTCGACTTGTTTTAACTGAAATCCCACTGAAATCAGTGGGGGCTTTCTGTTGCCTTTGGTGTGGATTGTTGTGTCCATTCTTAGACACAGGCCTTCTAAACAGAGCCATGCTAGAATCTAACAATGTGTGTCTTCCAGAAAACTAATCATTTGAACAACCAGATAAGCAGAGTGAGAAGGGCACCTGAAATAGCCACAGTTCTGATAAAGCTATTCATGTAAACTGTACATTTAGAGAAGCAAAATTCCCCATGTACTCCAAATTGTGGTCTGGTCTTCCCAGTTGGATGAATGTAATGTTAGACATAGATTAAAGGCTTACAGAGTGGCTGCCAAGAATGTTTCATGGTACTTTATAGATAAGGAGCACATCTTAGTATACAGTGTAATTGGACGCCATTTCTACCAGTGACAAGTTCAGCTTGTAGAGAGAGGAAGTATTTTTTAAGGAAGTGTAAAACTGTCTTTGGACAATCTCTTCTGCGGAAGTTAAATAATGACTCTAGAAGGTAAACTCCTCCTTTATAATCTCTAACTTGTAATTTTGTAATTCAAAGCAATTTTAATATTAACACTAAATTAAAGACTAAATTTCTGTTTCATATGTCTACTGCAAAAACAAACAAACAAACAAACAAACAAAAAACCACCTTGAAATCTCAAAATGGTTATAACATGCTGTGGTGGTTTTACTCAGCTGGGCAGCTGAGCTCTACCACAATCACTCTCTCACTCCACCTCCTCAAAGGGAAAAGGGGCGAAAATAGAATGGAAACGGCTCAAGGGTTAAGGACTGTGAGATCACTCTACAATTATCATCACAAGCAAAACAGACTCATCATAGGGAGATTAATGTAATTTATCACCTATTACTAACAAGAAAGAGCAGTGAGAAACTCCAAACTAAAACACCGTTCCCCCCTATCTACCCTCTTCTACATCCTCCCCCCGAGCTGTGCAGAGGAACAGGGAATGGCGGCTGTGGTGAATCCCTAACACTTTGTCTCTGCCACTCCTTCACAGTCACTCTCTGCCCCTGCCCCAACGTGGGGTCCCTCCCACAGGCTGCCATCCTTCCTGAACTGACCCTGCGGGGGCTTTCCACAGGCAGCAGCTCTTCAAGAACTGCTCCAGCATGGCTCCGTACCATGGGGTCCATCCCCCAAGAGCAAACTGCTTCAGCAGGGGTCCCCCACGGGCTGCAGCTCCCCCCAGACCCCCTGCTCCTGCGTGGGCTCCTCTCCACAGGCTGCAGCTCCGGCCCGGGGCCTGCTCCTGTGGGGGCTCTCCAGGGGCCTCAGCCTCCTCCAGGCCACATCCATCTGCTGCACCGGGGGCTCCTCCACGGGCTGCAGTACGGAGATCTGCTCCATGTGGGACCCATGGGCTGCAGGGGGACAGCCTTCTCCACCAGGGGCCTCTCCGCAGGCCGCAGGGGAACTTCTGCTCTGTGCCTGGAGCACCTCCTGCCCTCCTGCTGCACCCACCTTGGGGTTTGCAGGGCTGCTTCTCACTCCTTGCTCTTCCAGCTGCTGTGGCACAGCAGTTTTTTTCACTTTCTTAAATATGCTCTCACAGAGGCACAAACAACCTCTATTACTGGCTCATCTCAGGGCAGTGGCAGGTCTCTATTGGAGCCTGCTGGATATGGCTCTTATCTAACATGGGGCAGCTCCTGGACTCCTCACAGAGGCCATCCTTACAATCCCCTGCTACCAAAACTTTGCCACGTAAACCCAGTACACATGCTTCAAAGTTCTCTAATGAAATAATGTAACAAAGAGCTGCATGAATTTACACTAAAACAAATTAAAAAAAAATAATTAAAAATAATAATATTAATTTCAATTTTGTATTCGGTTGTTGAAGTTTCTGAATCAGGGAAGGGAAGTATTTTAAAGTTAACATTATCTGGAAAGTGCTATGCAGATACTTCTGAGGACCAATATTACCTCTAGAAAAATGTATTTGGAAGCAAACAACTAGTCATTAGTGGGATTGCAATGGTTAGCACCAGATTCGTCTACTACTGTGTAGGCTACAAGTGGCCCTGCTTAAACCAGATCCACCTCTACTCATTCCTCATTCATCATGCTACATTCTCATTGCTTTCAGAGTGTACTTAGTAATTATGCTGGTGTGAGCACAGAATTTGCATCAAAGGGGCTATTTGTGAAGGAAATTACTAATTGCACCGTCCCTAGATATAATAGAACTATAGTGACCTCATGAAAAGATCATACCAGTCTATGGAAACAGCCAGGAACACTCTCATTGTGAATGTGCTGACAAGCATGTAAGTCCATCTGTGCCACTGATGCATCCAGTTGGCCACAGACACCTTCTGTTCAAGATAACATCATGAACTCTGTTTCTCTGCATTCAAAAAAAAGAAAAAGAAAAAAGAAACAAAACAAAACAAAGCAAAACAAAACAAAAAAACCCAACAAAACTAAACAAAAAATGAGTAGCAAGGAAGGAAGGAAGGAAGGAAGGAAGGAAGGAAAAAGATAAACGGAATCTATCGTCTTCCTAATGAGAACAAAAAATGAGTAGCAAATCTGTTGTGTTTACTAAGTCATTTTCTTTTTTTTTTTTTTTTTTTTTTTTTTTTTTTTTTTTGTGGAAAGCTATTTCTAATTGCCACAGTCACTGTTTCAGGTATCTGACTTGATTTCAAATGGTCATTGAGCATTGAGGGGAAGCCTACCACTGGGGACATAGCCAAGGAACAAACCTTATTATCAAAAGTACCCTGAGGATACAGTGAAGGGAACTAGAATTGGAGACTTTTTAACATGACTCGCTTTTAATTACTACTGATGATGACTCCTGCTTAGTGATACTAACAGTTTTGTTTTTTTTAAAGCAAATAGTGCTTGTTTTTAAAAGTGTTAATTCTTCTCAATTTTTGCATAGCTACAGGTAGGCTGTTTTTCAGCTACCTTTTATGAGGTATTATTTAGAAAATAGTCTAAAACTTCAGTTTCTTTGCTGCTTGAACAGACAGTTGACAGCATATAAACCTGGACCTGAGTCTTGAGGAGGCTGAGAAATTTTGTTTCTGCCTCAGGGAATTAGAACACCAAACCAAAGATGCCTGCAATGGCAAAAAGATGAGAATTCTTGAACTTGACTTGAAATAAATAGGCTTAGGGCAGCCCATTCAAAGCCATTAGTTTGCATGAAGTATTGAGCAGCACTTGCCAGAGGGGCTGGCAGGAATCTCAACAGTTTGCTCAAGTCTGAGTTTAGGGCTTTCAGCAATAAAAATAAGAGTCAGCCTGACTACAGGTTAAGAAGCAATGGAAATGCAGTTTACAGTGGGGTTTGATGCATAAATGCAGGGTACAGATACAGGTTTTTACAAACAATATGGAAAAATTATCAAAACTTCGAAAGATTCAGGATTGTGTCAAGAAGGTATTCATTTGTTCCACACAAAGATGGTAGGTACCTCCCATTTTATAGAAGGAATAAATAAGACACAGAGAAGCCAAGTAACTTACTTAACATAGCAAGAAAAGAGAAGCTGTTTTCCTTCTTTAGGGCTGTGCTGCCTTTGTAAGCCCACAGACAGGCATTCGTACCTGTTTGTGTACCTTTTTCCATCCAGGCAAAGGTCTCCAGAAGATATGCATAATCTGAGCATGAGGCAAGTTCTAAGCAAAGCCTGAACAAGGAAAGTAATTGCTTATCACCCCAGAGGCAATGCAGTGAAAAGAAGGGAAGTGTTTAACATACTGGAAAGAAGAGGAAAAAGCCAAATGTTGCTTTCCTCATTAAGACAGGTTGGTAAGACTATCAAAACATATAAAATTTTCCCACAATTTCATCTTCTTCATTTCAATAGCCAAAAAATAATAATTTAAGTAATTACAAATTATCACTGTTTCATTTAGTTAAGCAAATAACAAAAACATTTTTGGAGGCTCTTTTCAGTGCATTTTGAGGCATCACTTGAGGATAAATAAGGGAAAATTTTGTTTTGCCAGAGTCATAACAGCCACAGACAACATATAAGTACCTACTGTATTAGCTACTCTTTTGGTGTCTTAACTGCCAATGTTAATATTCAGGACTTTACTAGCAAAGTGTTTGCACTGGCTAAATGGTACATTCCATGATCAGAAAGACACAGACGTGTTTGTTGCCTAGACAGAAATGGAAGGAAGGAATGAATGAAGGAAGGAAGGAAGGAAGGAAAAGATAAATACAATGTCGTCTTCCTAATGAGAAAAAACAGGGCACGAAGCTGAATTCCCTGAAAATGATGAATGTGTAGGTAGTGCTAACTTTTTTTTTTTTTTTTTTAACATCTTGGAGTCTATGTAGGCTGCACTAATGTATTGATACTTCAGAGAAACAGGGAAACAGTTTTCAATTTCATTTACTTAATGGTCTATAGATTGAGTTCCAAACAGACCTGGACAGTAGTCAGTAAACCTCCAGTATGTCGTCCTGCCTATATCATCTTTTAGTCAAATCCTTTGGAGATGGCAGAGCATAGCTGCTGCACACTCAGGTCTCACCTTCTTAGGGAGCTGCAGAGATATGTGACAATCTGGACCTTGGCAGGAAGAGCACAAAGGAATAAGCAGAAATGAGAAAATGGTAATTGATATAAAGACAGTGTATCATCCAGGTGCATAGATGATTTAAAATAAATGGATTTTTTTAAAGGCCACATAATGGTTAGCCAAATCACTTCCTTTCCTACATTTCTTCTTTTTTCTCTGCTACTCATAAAAACAAGTGACTTCAGCCCCAAGTAAAGGCATACGGAAATCAGCAGCAAAGTCCTTTTGGAACTCCTTGATCACTGACATGTCCCCGTTCTGGTATGTCAGAGCAGAAATAACACTTTTAGGCTAAGCTTGCAAACAATTTTCTCTTTTTCCTTACCTTACGAGGTGCTTTCTGTCAGCTGTAGTCATATCCCTGTCCAGTCTATGAATTTGGAGGAGGTTAATGAGAAAATTATTTAGGACACATTTTAACTTTAGTTACTTAATCAACTGTAATAATTTCAGATTTCTCACTCTTACTGACCAATCTTCCTGGAAATTGTGTTTGTTAAGCTATAAATTCCTATGCATTAATTTCTTCCCTGTATTCTGTATTTTTACCATGAAATAGAAACTGGTACTATAATATCCATGATTACACTTGAATATGAAAACAAAAGTAGCATACTTACTGTGTAAAAAATATTTATTGTCATCTATAAGATTACACCTGTACAACTGTGTTAACTGTCTCACTCAATAGCAGAGGCTGAGTTTGTCAAGTATTAATATATGGTCAGACAGATTGCTGTGGCAGAGGGGATTTTTTTTCAAATTTGTGAGGAAAGCTGGTTAGAGGTTGCTTCTTCTTTAGAGGTAGTTAGAAGTATCATTGTATAGAGACTGAGGTCAAATGCACACTATGAAGACATCAAAGGGATTACCACCTTCAGGTGTTTCCAGGTGTCCCTTTCTCTAAGTCACCAACGCAATTGCTTGTGTGATTATGTGCAAACCAGATCATGGAATGCATTTGTATTAAAAATATCCTCCTTTAAAAATTACATATATATACATATATGTATATATAAGTTTCATAGAGATTGCTATTTTGTCATATATTTTCAGCTTACACCAATACACTTTATGTCCAATTAAGTGCTTCCCTCAGCTGACATAAGAGAAGAAAGCCAGCTTCCACTCCTTATCTGTGCTTTAGTAATTTGGCAGAAACATGACTACATTCTCTAATCTAGGCTAAATTCATGCCTCATTATGATCCAATGTTATGACTGGAAATGTCACTTAAGCTTGGAACCTTGTAATAGAGAAAAACTTGAGTGAGGAGGGTGGTTGGAGAAGACAGAGGGGTTTCACTTCTGAACATCCCACTGATTACAAGAATAAGACTGTATTTGTTAGTGACAAAAAAGGTGTGCTTGAGTGGAAGATCATTTAGATTCATTAAGCCCTCTCTATCTTCCCCAAGAAAGCTCTTACACTCAGATACTTTGGTCAGTGTGGGATGTAGTGATTTATCACACAGGAAAGCAACTGCTGACAGTAGGCTGCATAGAGCTTTTCAATGTTAACAACCTTTCCTTTAAGCAGGTGTTTCACACTAATGAATTCCAAACAGAGAAAAATATGTTAAATTCAACCCAAAGAGCTGAGTTTCTGGATGTATTTGCAAGGCTCATCATGACTGTTAACCAGCAAAGAGCAGCAAAAAACTTCCACACTCAGAAATTCTAGGGGAGATGTGTTTATTTATATTAGAGACAGGTAGGAAGAGAAATACAGGCTCCAAAACACAAATATACTCTCTGCTTATTTGTAATACTTCTCCTTGGTATAGCAAAGATACCTTTGTCAAAGACAGGTGTTGTACTAAAATGCACAACTGCTCTTTTTATTTGTTTGTGCAAATGCTATCTCCTTTGGTGCCAGGTTCAACTGTACAAATGCAAAATTCAGAGGTTTTAATTATGTCCCCATGTTTGAAAAGCAGGCTTTTTATAAGGTCACATATTATGGAACTGAACCACTAACAAGTACCTAAGGCGGGGCCTATGTCAATGCCAAACCTACATTTTGCCCTGTGATGGTTCACTATAAGTAGGCACAGCAGCACCTCTTGCATTCTCCTAAGGACTGGCATATACCTACCCAAAAGACGTGGCCCTATCCTTTTCAAAATCTTTTAATTTTATAAATAGCAAACAGAAACTTGGCAGTTTCTCTGTTCTCTGCCTGATGCATATACCTTAGGGCTTATGCAGGATCAATTCACATCTGCAGAGACAAGAGCATTTTCAAGTCAGATTATGTATTATTTTATATATATATTCCACGTATTTTAATGGTCTCAAAGCATCCAGGTAAAGGTCTGACATGGAAGTCAAAGGTGTCTCAGTTTCTGCTGAAACTCAGGTCTATCATCTTCATGTCCTACTTGAACTTTCTTTCTGCTTACCCTGTATATTTTTTCTGCTACAATAAAGCTTCAGCAATCCTGTATGTCCCACACTTGTATGAATTAGTTAGCAGATACTGGTGAAAAAAAAATCTATATATACATATAGATATGTATACATATATATATTTGAATTTTTTTATTTTATTTTATTTCATTTTTTTTCATCTTTGAAGGAAGGTCAGGACAGTCATAATTGAAGGAGAACAGAACTTTTCAGAAATACCTGAAGAAATAGTGTGATAAAACTTCTAAGCTCTGAAGAATTGTTTTCCCCATAGAGTTTCTTTGAAAAGGAACATGAAGAAAATCTCATATTATCAACCCAATTTTCAGCTAAAACATTTTCAAATCTTCCTTTTTATCTACCTATTTTTAAAGCTTATAATAAGAAAGGGATTGCAACATTTTTGGTCTGAGATTTTATGAAGTGGGTAGAGAGATGGACTACAATGCTTGATCCTTTCTTCTAAATCTCTGTCTGATCAGAGGAGAACTACTTTGACTCACCTCATCCTTCTCTAACTTCATCTTTCTTTTTTCTTTTTCTTTTGTTCATTTGTCAAGTTTTTGCTTATTTTTAAATGTCTGTTGAAGTCTGTTATGAAAGGTCAATTATCCAGACCATAGAATCATAGAATCGTAGAATGGCTCAGGTTGGAAGGGACCTTAAAGATCATCTCGTTCCAACCCCCCTGCAATGGGGATGGATGCCACCCACTAGGTCATATTGCCCAGGACCTCATCCAGCCTGGCCTTGAACACCTCCAAGAGATGGGGCATCCACAACCTCTCTGGGCAACCTGTTCCAGTGCCTCACCGCCCTCCAAGTGAAGAATGTCCTCCTAACCTCTCATCTCTCCTCTTTTAATTTAAAATCATTCCCCCTTGTCCTGACATTATCTGACTGATCAAAAAGTTGCTCTCCATCTTTTTTATAAGACCTCTTTAAGTATTGAAAAGCTGCAATATGTTCACCCCAGCACCTTCTCTTCTTTAGGCTGATCAGCCCCAGCTTTCTCAGCCTTTCTTCATAGGAGAGGTTCTCCAGCCCTCTGATCATCTTTGTGGCCCTCATCTGGACCCATTCTAACAGATCCACATTCTTCTGCTGCTGGGGGCGCCAGATTTGGACTCAGTACTCCAAGTGGGGCCTTTCAAAGGCAGAGTACAGGACAACAATCACCTCCCTTGTCCTGCTGGCCACTCCTGTTTTGATGCAGCCCAGGATGCAGTTGGCCTTCTGTGTTGCAAGCTTGCACTGCTGGCTTATGTTAAGCTTTTCACCCACTAGAACTCCCAAGTCTTTCTCTGCAGGGCTTCTCTCAGTCTGTACTCATGTCTGGGATTGTCCTGACCCAAGAGCAGCACCTTGCACTTGGCCTTGTTGAACCTCATTAGGTTCTCATGGGCCCACTTCTCAAGCTTGTCCAGATCCCTTTAGATGGCATCCTTTCCTTCTGTTGTATCAATTGCACCACTCAGCTTAGTGTCATCTACAAACTTGCTGAGGATGCACTTGATCCCACTGTCTATGTCATTGATAAAGATATTGAACATTACTGGTCCCAGGACAGACCCCTGAGGGATATCACTTGTCACCAGCCTCCACCTGGACATAGAGACATTGACCACCACCCTCTGGCTGTGACCTTCAAGCCAACTCTTTATTCACTGAATGATCCACCCATCAAATCCATATCTCTCCATTTTGGAGATCAGGATGACATGTGGGACCGTATCAAAGGCCTTACAGAAGTCCAGGTAGATGACATTGGTTGTTCTTCCCTTGTCAACTGATGCAGTCAATCCATCATAGAAGACCACCAGATTGGTCAGGCATGATTTGCCCTTGGTGAAGCCATGCTAGCTGTCTTGGATCACCTCTTTGTCTTGCATGTGCCTTGACACTGCTTCCAGGAGGATCTTTTCCATGATCTTGCCAGGCACTAGGTAAGAAGGTAAAATAAGCTCCCCAATAAAGTCAACAAGATAAATGCAGGAAGCTAAACACTGCAGTCCCTCTTCTTTATTTAGAGATGTGACTAAAATGTGAGAACAACTAAGGACTTCAAGTTTTAGCCTAGGACATTATGTTTTCTGCTGCATCATTTTCATTTTGGTCTCAGCAAGAGAACAATAGCCTATTGATTAGTAGATATCCACTATAGAGGATTCAATAGGTGTTTTTGCATATGCTGACTCCTAAATGCAGAAAACTGAGCTAAGAGAAAAGAAATTAACACAGCCTTTCCCTACATAGCCTTCCATTTTTTTTCTGAAGAAATGACTGTTTGCACATTGTACTGCTCTGAATTCCATAAGAAAAAAAAAAAAAAGACTATATGGTAAATTATATCAAATTTATGGTAAATGTGTATGATTATGAGTTGTCTTATAATATTTTTATTGATATCAACATCTTTGCATCAGGCAACTTTAGGCTCAGCTATATTTGGAAAACAAGAGAGTTCTGGCTTTGAAATACTTACAATCAACATAGACAAGATAGGAAAAAAAAGATGAATAAAAGAAATCTTCTTATCACCATCTAAAGGCAGGGCCATGAAGTGAAGGGGGTAGAAAGTAATGTGATTTAAATTATGGGGAAAACAAATACAAAAGCTGAGAATTGACAGAAGTTTTAGTCCTCCATTTCAAAGGAACTTAAATTTCCATTGCAAAATAAATATCAAAAAATATAGAGAAGGAAGAGCAGAGTTGTTTCAGGCCATCCATTAAGTTTCTAGAATAGCATTAAGTGAATAAATTTAAATGAATATAATTTATGCAGATTGCATTTAATGAACATTAACACTCATTGGTTCAAAAATATTCCATAATATCTTGTGCAAGTATTTTTGAAATTCTTGGCTTTAATAACTGTTGATCATCAGTTAATTTGTGAAAAAGACTATGACAGTATGAAATTAGAGAAAATAAGCCCATTAATTTTATTCGAGTCTGTAGTTTAGTTGTTGTTTTTACTTCTTCTGACAGTGATATGAGCCACACTTCATCCTTGAATGCTGCATGTTTAAAACAACAGAAGTGATTGGTTTCAGAAATACTAACCATGATGCCAGTCCTGTGTAGTTTGTAACAGAAACAAAAACTATAGGTGCTTAAGTAACGTTTTCCTTAAGGAAGTAGGAAAGATCATCATCAGGATACTTCCCTTTCCATGTAATTGCTCTCTGTTCTTTTCTTAATCGTGTTTCAAGTATTTCATTATGCAAGAAAACAATCATTTGTTCTTTACTCGCATGCAGGAATACAACAAGACTTTTCCACTCTAGTCACCTATTAGACTAAGTGCAATAGAAATATGGAATACCTAAATAGGAAAAATAATACTGGTCACATGTATAGAATCATAGAATGGTTTGAGTTGGAAAGGACCTCAAAGGTCATCTAAGTCCCAACCCCCCTGTCATGGGCAGGGACACCTTTCACTAGACCAGGTTGCTCAAAGCCCTGTCCAACCTGGCCTTAAAGACTTCCAGGGATGGGGCATCCACAGTGCCTGACAACTTTCATAGTAAAGAATTTCTACCTTATATCTAATCTAAACCTACCCTTTTTCAGTTTAAAGCCATTACCCCTTGTCCTGTCACTACACTCCTGGAGAAAGAGACTCTCCCCTTCTTTCCTCTAAGCCCCCTTTCAGTACTGAAAGGCTGCTGTAAGGTCTCCTTGGAGCTTTCTCTTCTGGCCAGCTCTCTCAGCCTTTCTTCATAAGAGAGGTGCTTCAGCCCTCTGATCATCCTTGTGGCTCTCCTCTCAACTTGCTCTAACAGGTTCATGTCCTTCTTGCATTGGGGGCCCCAGAGCTGAGCATAGTACTCCAGGTGAGGTCTCATGAGAGTGGAGTAGAGGAGAGAATCACCTCCCTTGATCTGCTAGTCACACTTCTTTTGATGCAGCCCAGGATACGAATGGCTTTCTGGGCTGCAAGTTCACATTGCTACCTCATGTCGAGTTTCTTGTCAACCAACACCCTCAGGTCCTTCTCATCAGGGCTGCTTTCAATCAATTTCCTGCCCATACTGCATTTGTGCTTGCGATTGCCATGGCCCAGATGCAAGACCTTGTGAGTGGCTTTGTTAAACCTCATACTGTTCACATAGGCCCACCTGTCAAGCCTGTCTGGGTCCCTCTCTCTAGCAACCCTTCTCTTCAGCATGTCAGTTGCACCACTCAGCTTGATGTTGTCCACATTGCCAACAAAGATGTTTCACTAGCTCCTTTCATAGGCTTCATAGATACTTCACTTTTAAATAATGAAGGCATTACATTTGATGGTGTTGATGACCTATTATACCATAGAGATCCTTGAAACTGTGAATAAAAACTTGTCTGAGGGAAATAGGGTGGCATGTATACTTCAGGCAAAAAGGCAAAATAAGAAAGAACATAGGAAAAGGGCATGAGTTGGGAAATTGACCATGAAAAAGTGAGAAAGGAGAACAAGTGGGAAGTGATAGAAACAAACCAAGACCTTATCTCTGGCAGGTAAGAAAATGAATGGAGCAAGCAGATGGAGAAATCTATTTTTTTTTACATGTTCAGACCCCAGATTTTTATGACGCACTCAGGCATCCATGTTTGTGTCTCCCAAATTACATTTAAAGAACTCATATTTAAAAAACATGTTCAGAAATACTTGCAGTTTACAGTGTGTGGGCCCCACTCTATGATTATTTTGAAACCTGACTTACTACTTTTTGGCATCAGGGATAGACAAAACCATCATTATTGTTAAGCTCATCCCTACAGACCATCTGGTCTGTCTAGCATCCCATCTGTCTTTGCTGTTCTCAGGGCTGCACATTGGCAGAGTAAATCTCTGAGGGTAGTCCTGGAAAGCATGTTGAAGTTTTTCAGCAAGAAAGGTGCTGCTGGCTCAGGATGAACTCATCATATTTTATTTTACATTATTACTGTTTGTACACCTGATAGGCCTTCAAACAGCCACTGTTGTAACTCTTCTTCCTTGGATGACAATGTTTAATAATTCTTGACCAACAGATAGAGCTGGAAACATAACACATTGCTCTCTCAGTGTAGTGAGAAGTAGAACATATCCTTCCCTCTTTGCTAATTCACATGAAGATTTTAGCTTTAATGATGAGAGCAGGGAAACAAACAAACAAATAAACCTCCGCATTTGATGTGGAGACCAGTCATAGGAGCTGGCAAGAGGATAACCATAAACTAATCAGTTTCAATTAATGCAGAATCTCATTCAATTATACTTGTTTCTTTCCACAACATTGGACTCCTGGAACTTCAGCGTATGGTTATTTGCCTCTCTTGTAGGCGTCAAGATGTTTATATATCAGAAAGCACATTATTGTCAATCTGTTACTGGAGATAGATGCTTCATTTTTTTTTTTTCTTCATTATTTCTTTCTTTATTTTTTTAATAATTCACAATGCCTATAGCATCCCAAGAAAAAGAAAGAAAGAAAAAAAAAGTTAAGGTTTTTATAGCTTGTCCCTGCTTACTGTTGCTAGCAATGAAGGCACTGGGAGAGCTGTTATCATGACTCTAACATAAAACTGCAGTCTATGTATGGAGAAAAGGTTAGTATTACAGCTAAAGTCTTCGGACAGTAAATTGTTTTACAGCACTTCAATCTAGGATTTGATCATTTCATTTTATTTTCTAAATGTGGGTCTTTTCCTTTCATTATTTTATTTTCAGGATTTTAAATATAATGAACTCATACCTCATACAGAGAATGACCTTTTGAAGGTAAGATTTTGCAGTCTTAACAGTCACTGTAATCTACATATATTTAATGAAAATCATCACCTTTCTCATTTGTTTCATATTTTTCTATGTAAGCCTCATTCATAGCCTGTGACCTTCTGTTGCTTGTATAGTTTATTTCTGAAACATAGGCAGGAGACTGCAACCTCTTTAGAAAACAAAGGATCAGTCAAGATGGCATGACCTTGATTGTTCTCAGAAAACAAAAATGTAATCTGTTCAAATCTCTCAGTGTCTGCTGGGCAGAACTGATGGAAACTTCAAGTGTATGATGGTGTTCTCATCTTGTAAACTCATCTGCCCCAGGCAACGCACAGTGACAACCCTATGTGCACTGAGATAAGAAACAAAGTAAAGTTGGGAAAACAAAAACAAACAAACAAACAAAAAACTCTATTGAGTTACACATTATAATGGTATAGAGAATTTGTCAATTTGTAGAACATTGTACAAGAATTACACTCTGTCTACAGGGCTGCTAAATGCTAGTCTTACTGCTTCATTGCAAGGCGTGACAAGAATTCAAAGAGAGCAAATATTTCATTTAGTGATACCAGAGGTCATAACAAACTTTAGGGAGGTTGAAATGATAATGGTGACCTGACTCCACAGGGAGGAGACTGAAAGAGAAGAACACAGTGTACATTATGCAAAAGAAATTCTCTCTTATGAAAAACCCAGGGAGCTGGAAACAGAATGAGATAAAGAATTGCCTGCGTGTTTGAGACTTCAGTTAGACTGCCATGTTGTCCATACTGTAAGACTCAGTATTCATTCTCAGAGTATTGTGGTATGGAATGCCATGGTTAGGTATGCACTAGAAGATGTACACATTTAGTATGCAGTCCATACTGGAAAAGAAATGTATATGTTGAGGAAGAGGAGGCATAAGTCACTAAGCAGTAGTTTTCATTTTTATTACCGTTCTGAGGAAAGTTTCCGTGCCTATTAGATAACAAGAAAGCTTCAAAATAGAGAGCATTTTGTCTTCTTTGCTGGAAGATAAATTATTAGCTTCCATTTATCGCTAAAATTGCATGGGGTGCCTAATCCATATCTGGTACTACCTATCTATTGTTCTAGATGGCTTCTGTAGAACAGCAAAAAAGTGAAAACAACAAACTTTTCAGTGCATCAGCTTATGAAAAGAAAGGGTAAATGTGAATCACTTAGATCACTCTGCAGAGCCACAAATTACAAATAGCTGTGTTGCAGAGAACGAATGGTTTTCTGACTTCCAAGTATGGCTAGGACACTTATATTTTGCAGTTCAGCAGCCTTACCAACGCTGATGTCCAGGGACTTGCCTCTGCAAAACATCAGATCTGGTAGCTCACACAGTTAAAATAAAAACATCAGTTTTCTTCTGTGAAAGCTCATTAAAGATATCAATACAGTGTATTATTTTAGTAATCTGGTGAATACATACTATAATATTATCCTTTGTGGTTATTTTGAATTCTTCATCCTTATACTCAATACCAAGTATTTAAAAATAAATAGTGCTTTTGGATTTAGATATTTTCTCTCAGGTTCTATTTAACAAATAAAATGAGAATTTGAAAATCTGAAAAAATGAGAATTGGAATCTAAAGAAAATCTCAAGTTGTGTTCCCATTTCACTAATTGTGCTTTACCTGTCCACCTCTTATAATGCAAACAAGTCATTACTGTGAATGTTAAGAGCCATGAAGAATAAGAGGCAGCACTCCAGCACTCATGAGCTCATTTTGATGTCCAAGTTCATCCTTACCTAATCTTAGATTATTCTTGGTTAGATGCCTGTCTCCTCTTCTTAAGAATCCAGCAGAGGAAAAGAAGAAGCTTCAGAAGCAGTTCAATTCTAATGTCATTTATCTTCAGTGGAAAAATATACATGCTGAAATGCTCATTTACCAATATATAATGGACTTCCTTTTCCTTGCCTAACCAACTGCCATGAATTAACTTTTATATACCACTAAGATGTTATAAGGGTAGGGGTGAGATTTTACTAATGGGGTGAATGGAGATATCATTCAAGGTAAGGCAACACACAGAAGAAGAAAAAAAAAAAAAAGAAACTAATGGCATAATGAGGCAGAAAAGTAATAGGGCAAAGATGTTAAGTTTGATGATAAAATAGAACATGGATTCATTCAGAAGTTGTGCTCAGAGAACTGAAAGAGGAGATGAAACAGATGAATTTTATGCTAAAATCGGAAAGATGCAATAAAGGAGTGTAGAAAGACCGTTTGTCCCAGAGGAGTAAATTTCTGCTATCAGACAGATTTTCATTGTGGTTGCAATAAGAGATTCTGTAGTGGGTTTACGTGGCAAGGTTTTGGTAGCAGGGGGCCATAGGTGTGTCTTCTGTGAGAAGAATCTAGAAGCTGCCCCATGTTAGGTAAGGGCCCCACTGCTGACCAGAGCTGAGCCAATAAGCGATGCTGTTTTGCACCTCTGTGAGAGCATATTTAAGATGGGGAAAAAAAACGCTGCGCCACACAGCAGCTGGGAGAGTGAGAGGAGTGAGGAACAGCCTTGCAGGCGCCAAGGTCAGTGAAGAAGGAGGGGGAGAGGTGCTCCAGGTGCCGGAGCAGAAGTCCCCTGCGGCCTGTGGTGAGGACCATGGTGAAGCAGGCTGTTCCCCTGCAGCCCATGGAGTACCACGGTGGAGCAGGTTTCCACCCTACAGCCTGTGGAGCAGGTGGACCTGCACCGACGGAGACTGCAGCCTGTGGAAGACCCCTGCCAGAGCAGATTCCAGGCCAGACCTGTAGCCCGTGGAGAGGAGACCACACAGGAGCAGGTGACCTGGCAGGAGCTGCTGCCCGTAGGGGATCCAGGTTGGAGCAGTTTGCTCCTGAGAGATGGACCCCGTGGTACGGACCCATATCTGGAGCAGTTCTTGAAGAGCTGCTGCCTGTGGGCAGCCCACCCTGGATCAGTTCAGCAAGGACTGCATCCCGTGGGAGGGACCCCACAGCACAGGGGACGAGAGTGATCGAGAAGGAGCGGCAGAGAAGAAGCGCTATAGACTGGCCCTAACTCCCATTCCCCTGTTCCCCTGCGCCACTCGGGGGGAGGAGGTGGAAGAGGGCGGATGGGGGAGAGGTGCTTTTGGTTTCTTTCCTTTGTTTCTCACTTCTCTAGCTTGTTAGTAATAAGCAATAAATTTTACTGTCTCCCTATGCTGAGTCTGTTTTGCCCGTCACGGCAATTACTGTGCAATCTCCTCATCCTTATCTCAATCCTTGAGCCCTTTTCATTGTATCTTTCACACACCTTGGCCCATGACTGAAATTTGAGGCCATCATGTGTTTTCTTTATTTCCTTCTTACGAAACGGACTGCTGTGTTGGAATTATGGACATAAGGAGATCTAGAGTAAGGTGCTTTGTTTAAAAATATTTTTTTTTTCCATGTGAAATCCCAGTTCACAGAGGGGCTGTTTAGCTGCTTATCTTCAGTTTGGGATGGGAGGACACATCTGTTTTTCAGCTAATGAGTTTTTTAAACTTTCTAGTAAGATTTCTGAATGTATTAAGTGCAATCATGATTTTGACGTTAATGCTGGCCTACTAACATCTTACTGAAGTATGCAATGAAGTTCACAGACCACTGTAAATACATTTTCAGATAACAATTTTCATTGTTGACTGACCAGTAAAACAAAGATGGAAGACTTTTGATGCATCAGTTACTCATTTATACTACCTTGTAATGTTTTGGAGAGTCTCTGAATCTAAACCCAATTTGTGTAATGAATCTGGATATCTGTATACGAAATGCCAGTTGTTCTAAGACTAGAATAAATGCCAATGAATTGAAAACTATCAAGCTGTGAGATTTTAATCCAAATCATAAAGTGATAAGGTACTTTGAAAATGCTAAGGTAAGTATTATCCCTGTAAGAATCCTTCAAAACTAAACAGGTTGCGTTAAACACTTATGTGTAACACATCCAGAAATCAAGCAAGCAACTTCAACCAAGTAAACTGAAATGAGGCTGAAAAATGTGCATGACTTTTGATGAGAAATGGAGTTTGGAGACCTTATTTCTGATGGTCAGATTTCATTTTTTTGAAGGTACTCATTCAAATATTCAGGTCTGGCTTTTCTAGTGACCAAACCTGCTTCCCTTTCTCCCTGGAATTTCTCCTTTTTTTGGTCGTGTTTGTATGAGTAGACCATCTAAACATTGAATGAAACCTGTCATGTTCCTGAATTATAGGTTCATGCTGAAGTGGTGAGAGATTATAAAAAAGTGTAGGGTTAGGAGGATTTGGACAAAAAATGTACTAGAACATTTTTTTTTTTTAGAGATGACACATTTTAAACCTTGAAAAAAACCCTAATGGATGATTTTAATTCCTTTGTATTTAGTATTTTTGACTTGTACCCTAGACTTGAAACTGTTTTCTTTTTTTTTTTTTTTTTTCCCTCCCTGCAAGATTGCTATGGTGTTATACCTAGTTTATTAAGTTATAATGTTCTACTTTTTTTTTTTTTTTTTCCTTCTACTCAAATTCTGAATAAATTTGAGCAACAATCTTGATCTCCTCATTTCTCAGGTTTCACATTTGCTGAATGACCATGACTTCCCACATAAAGTGCTTTGAGATCTATGCAAGAAAAAGCAGTAAGAAGTGGCAGTCATGACTGCAGAATTCCAAGTAAAATGTCTTTCAGAGACTGTGAGCTATAATTAAATGAGAAGGGCCTGAGGGCACTCCCTTATGGATACTTATCCAACTTTTAAATAGGAAAGTTGACAATGCCAAATACTTTGTGTCCAAGAGAAAAAAAAAACAAAAAAAACAAAAACAAAAACATTGCCCTCTCCAACACTAGAATATTATTCTTGGTTCTGCGATACAATTGTCTTTGATACTGTGTTTTGCATGCATTGCATAAGCTAAACAATACAAAAAGTGCTTTGAGGCAAAATCTAGTAAGAAGTACTGCCCTGAAAGAACGACAGAAAAATAACCGCTCTTTACAGACAGATAACTTATATGAGACTGAACAGTGGAGAAAAATGAACAGGGAAAATAAGAGCGAGTCAGGTGAACAGCTCACCCTGTCAAAAGGTACTACAAATTAAAAAGTTACATAGAACACCTTGAATTACAAAATGACAGTGACTTTTGCCAAGATGATCAGTGATATTATTTCTGATAGTAAAATAATGCTCCCATGCTGGCTACAGGATCTGTGGGATAAGGTGAGTGAAATAAGTCTTGTCACTGTCTTTTTTTTATTTTAATTAATTTATTTTTTTATTTATTTACTTTTATTTATTTTATTTAATTTATTTATTTAGGATTACTTGTGGATACTGAGCTGCGGCTTTTAACCATGGGGAGAAGAATCAATGCTTTAAAGAAAAGCTAAAAGACAATTTTGTATAAATAGATAGATAGGTAGATAAAAAAAAAAGTCCATTAAACTGACATTGAACACAGACATATTTCCCCTTATTTCTAGGTGATAAATGAATGAGAAGACTGGAGATTGACTGTGATTGAAAGTCACAGTCAGCCACAGTAGAGAATCTACAAAATTCCATCCTCTTTGAACAAAGCTGCTGTCAGCTCTGGGGACATTTGTCTCCTGAAGAGTTGTTAATATTAAGCCATGTTAAGATGAGTCATTGATTATTCCATCCATTTTCCAGGGAACAGAACCAATTAAGCAAAATCATCTCTCAGGAACCCCAGCTGATTTAAGCTTTTATGGCACCACTGATACTAATAGAGCTATGCAGAGTTGCACTTGCCTAGGTTCTCCCCCAAAAACCTTTCCCTGCAAACCACTGCAGCAAAGAGACCAGGATGAAGCTTTGGAGAAAAGAGTATTATGCGTTTGTAAAGCAGGCCTCATTTCATTTGGAGAACACCATAGCAGATCAACAAGGAAGGATCTGGGGATTCTCCTGAGCGTTCTTTTCTCCTCATGTCCTGGCCCCCTTTCCAACTATGCATGTTTCTTAGAGGTCAGGGTCTACACTGAAGTTCAAAAGCATATGGCAGCATTTCCCTGTGGGATTTCTACAAAATATCTTTTACTGGGACCAAAGACAAACAACACTTGGCTGAATAAAATTAATACTTAGGAACAACTTGTGGGCTGCTCCTTATCCCATGTTGATTGTCAAAAATATGACATGGGAAGAAAATTAAGTTTTCCTAAGAGAATAAATGGAAAAAAAGTTGGGTCCTTTAACAACAACAGTACATATACAAGTGCTTGTGTTCATCTGGAATAAGACTTTTTGGAAGAAAACATTCTCTAGGAAGTACATATGTAATGAACAGATTATCAGTGACTCACTTAAAGCCGCAAAGTTTCATCAATATGAAACAGTCCATGACTCACCACACAAAAGACTTTGAGGGCATGGACATTGTAAAGCTGGTCAGAGGATTGGTCCAGGTAAGTGAAACATTCATTCCTGGATGGTTAGTACTCTGGTCAATATTTTATTTTACTATATAACTGCCTAGTGTGCAACTGGATTCCTGGTCTTGCTTAGGACCTTCTGATATCACTTTATGAAAACATAAAAATATCATGCTTAATCAATCTGTACAGCATACAATAATATGCAGATATGTCTGGGATTTCCAGCAGAACTCGGTATTATTTAGAGAAAACAATGATACCAGACTCAGGTTCAAGTGAGGTTATAGTGCATATGGCCAGTGTAAAAATGGATCAAGTGATAAGAAAAGAGAACCGCACTGAATTTAGTCAACGACACCTATCAGCATCCCAGTCTGGAAGAGGAAAGGTGGTCTGTAAGGGACTATAGCATCCAGCAATGAAGAAAAGCAGATGACTGGAAACAGTTATGAAACAACGTTATCGGTTTTGTTTTCTTTGCCAAGTTCCGAATGTCAACCTCCAGGGAAACTTCTTTTACAACTTCAGTGGTAAAAAGGGAAAAAGAAAAGAGAGGAATGATGAAAAGCTAAAAATATCATACATTCTGTGATATATTTAATTACAATAAATGTTTTTCCCATTTGATAACTCTGATTCCAATCTTGGTACATGGTTCAGTAGCACTGACTATTCATCTCTATCATTAATTCACACTTACATTATAAGGTAGATTTATCCAACAGGCAAACAGCAAGCAGAATACTCAAAACTGTACACAGGAACTATCTAAGGACCTCAGAGGTCCACAAGACAGGGCAAAAAAAAACAAAGACAAAGCTTACAAGTCTTCATGGGCAAATGAAGAATCTTTAAATGAAGGTACGGTAATGATTTAAATTCAGCTAATAATTTTATTTCAGTGGTTCATCATGTCCTGTTGATGAACTGAGAGCTGCTGCACTAGTGGGGCTTAGTGCCACTAGGACAGCCATTAAGTAAATTTGTTATGTGTTGTTGTCCTGTTTCCTCTCAGCGTTGCATTATTGGAAGCAGTCAGTGTGTATAAACAAGTGAAGCTAGGCAGAAAACATGTTTTCCACACAATTAGTTCAAAAATAATGAGTCTGTTTCCATGCATGTTGTTAGCTTTCCCCCTCACGTCTACTGTTAGTGAAATTCAATGGAATGGACTGTGAAAAGAAAAATGCAAATATATCCTGGTTATGGAAAAGTGGGAAAAACTTCAATCCACAACAAGGTAGATTCTGAACCTCAGTGGTTATTTCTACAAATTCAGAAAAAAAAAATTCACCACACCAAGGGACAGGGTGTGGCAAAAGGATATAACAGCATATAAAACAGTTTACTTAAAACTGGCAGGCATTGGCCATAGCTGAACAGGATCAGTAGTTTCTTTTGTTTAATTTCTTTTCGACAGTTTATGTGAAGAACTGTTACTAAGCAGAATATAGGCCAAATGTTGAACAAATGTATATCCAAACAAATGTGTCCAAACCATTCCTTTCCTTCTCTTCAGGCAGAGTTTCAGAACAGATTCTTAATAATCTGTCCAGAATAAAGCACATCAGTGGTGCTGAAAGATGAGGCAACCTTAAGGTAAAGAATACTTGTTGCAAGTTCTGACAACCTTTCCCATTTACTTAAAATTAATGACTATATCAATTTCAAAGGAAGACTTGCCTTGCCATTTATTTATTTATTTGTTTGCTTGTTTATTTATTTGATGAGATATTGTTTAATTAGCCTCAGGGAGATACAAGATACATTTCAAATACAGAGAATTCCATCTTAAATATGGTAGGAGGTTATAAATGACCAAAATCAACCTTCACATCAGGTCGCTGCTGAAGCCTGCTATTTTTTTTTTTTTTTTTTTTTAGTTCAGCTCATCATAGTAAAACAGACAGCTTGGATACATAGTACTTCTTCAGAATAAATGCAAGACTGTTCCTAGTACAAAGTGTTTATACAGCTTCCAGGCCCAGACTGAATTTTCTTCTTACAGTTTCATTTACATTTATTTGGTCATCAGGAAGATGCCAAAAATAATGCCTGCACTTATGAAGACATGAGAAGAGAGGAGAATAATTAGTTTTACGTGGGACAGGACAAGCATAAAGGTTTTGCTCTTTGCATACCCTAGGTGATTTCATCACTACTGGTGAATTGGCAGATAATTTAATGGTAAGCAGGAAAACATCTGGCCATGGTTGTGTCCCAGTAAAATTACTTCATAGCGAGTGAGTTTACCATTGTATTTCAATACTAGCTTAAATATTTGGGTTTCAAAATACCTCCCCAAAACAAACAAACAAACAAAAACAACGATTTTTTTACTAGTACAAAATGATGATCATGCTAAATCTGTTAAAGTTATTTCCCATATATAACATATTTTCTTTCTCATTAAAATAAACTGAATTTTATCATTGGGATCTGCAGATTGCTTTTGAGGGTGTGTGATGTTTCTTGCTGTGACAGGCAGCTCTCTGCTGTTGCATTGATAAAATTTCTTTTATTTCATTCATAATGCTGTGAAAATGCATAGTACCTCTCAGCACCCATCAGTCATCATGTAAGTCAACTCTCTCTTCACTGTCTTGTGATCCATGCAGAAGTGCACTGTTTACTTCCTAGTATGCTCTTAGAGAATGTGTACTGAAGAAACAAGGAAATAATCACTGCTATTCTTTGTAATTAATACAAAGCTTACCTAGAGACTACAGGATCTTATAGAGCTAGTAAACATGATTACTTGGAATTTAACTACACTTCTTTTACTTATTATTTTTCATTAGTAATTCAGGAAGTGGGAGCCTGAATGGAAGTGGGAGCACACTTTTATGGAATTCGCTGATGGCATCACGTTGGAAACTATCAATATTGGTAAGGTTTGGCATATTTTAGAAAGCAGTGGTTGCCCTTGTTAACTGGAATAATAGAAATGGGTTGAAATGATAACACTGCAAGGTATACAGGCATATGCAGAAGAGCTTATACTATGAATTTTGGCTACAAGCTGGGTCTTTTCAGCTGGAACCACAAGAAGAAAAAAATGGGCACACTGGTTGATTAAGGTCTGGCTCTAAGCCAACAATGTGATGTAGCTCTGAAATGGGCAAAGGTTTTTTGTAAGTACTGGGGGATAGTTAGCAAAGATGCGTGCCACTGGGAAAACAATGGTGGAACTGTGTCCAATGAGTGTCACCTGCACAGAAAGTTTCAGTATGAGCTCAGATGAAAGGGGTTTGTTGTGTAAGCAGGAAAAAAGATAATTCTGATAGAATTTATTCTATCGTAAGAAAATGGGTGAGCTGGGATTTTCAGCTTACCATACTGGTCATTGGTAGAAGATACAACTATTTTTAAGTGTAGTGTGTTCAAAAGAAGGAAAAATGGGCTTGTTATTTGAGCTAAAAAGGTATAGTAGCACAAGAGCAGGTAAAGATAAATTACCAGTGAGTACATCCAGGTTACTTTTAAAAGATTGTTAAGCAAAAGAAGAGAGGTTCAGGAAAACTCTTCCTCGAGGAGCAGGGTGGATAAACACCTTATTCTTTCAAAAGTCGAGAGAATTATTGTGGCTCCAACTGCCTCGGAAAGGAGGAAGTGAACTTCTAGACCCCTCCAAAATCAGCTATCTTTGGTCTTATTTGTGGAGGTCAATACACAATAAAAGCTTCACTAAGATGTGATGGGAGATATGTGTCTGTCTTTAGGGGATGGCAGCACATTGATGGTAACCTGTGTAGTGGTGGTATTCTGTGCTTCTGCAGCATTCAACATGACTTTGCAGCAAATAGCTAAGTGTTTTCATTCATGCTCTGTCTCCCACAGCAGATACTATACGTTTTCTGTGGCAGTGATGGTGGATGTGGATTCCCAGACATAAACATCTGATCAGCCACTGCAGGAACTTCCTAACAATATTAACTTAATCCAAATAATCATGAGTGACTGAATTTGTTTTATGCAGGAGTGCTCAATGCAATCTTAACAGGGACTTTTTGCTCTGATGTTAGCTGTGGTAGCATCAATACTTGTTTGAGTATAAGAGTCCTCACTCTTACTTATCTGAGTATAAGATAAGATGTCTTTACTACAAGAAGGACATTGAGATGCTGGAGCATATCCAAATAAGGGCAATGAAGCTGGTGAAACGTCTAGAAAACAAGTCTTACAAAGAGCAGCTGAGGGAACTAGGGTTGTTTAGCTTAAGAAAAGAAAGCTCAGGGGAGACCTTACTGCACTTAACAGTTACCTTAAAGGAGGCTGTAGCAAGGTGGGGATCAGGCTTTTCTCCCAAGCACCAAGTGATGAGGGGAAATGGCCTCAAGTTGCACCAGGGGAGGTTTAGGTTGGGTATTAGGAGAAATTTCTTTACTGAAAGGGTTGTGTGACATTGAAATAGACTGCCCAGGGAAGTGGTTGAGTCACCATCCCTGAAGGTCTTAGAGAAACATGTAGACGTAGAATGTAGTAGCATGGTTTAGTGGCGGACTTTAGTACTAGGTTAAAGGTTGGACTAGATGATCTAAGAGGTCTTTTCCAACCTGAATGATTCTATGATTCTAATAGAGTGCCTATATAGGCACATTGTAACTGGTCTAGCTTCATAACGACAGATACAAATTTAATGAACACATTTCAACTAGAATGGCTAATTTACAGTGAGAGAGTATTATGTACCACAGTTATCTTTCATTCAGTACTACAGGGGATCATAAACCAGCATTTACTACATTACAAGGTGTGTGACTTTCTGTCTGGAAACAGCACAGTCACTGCTGTAATCAAAAAAAGCAATAAGCAGGTGAATGTTCATCTGTATTTTCTTTTATAGTTTTTGATACTCTGGATCCGAACTCAGAAGTGTAACAGGAGACACATTAGCCTGGTGTTGTGGTTTAGCCCGGCTGGCAGTCAAACACCACACAGCCGTTCGCTCACCCTCCCCCCTCCCTCTCCGGGATGGGGGAGAGAAACGGGAAAGTGAAGTCTGTGAGTTGAGATAAAGACAGTTTATTAAGACAGGGAAAAGAATAACAACAATAATAATAATAATAATAGTATTAATAGCAATAATGTGTACGAAATAAGTGATGCACAATGCAATTGCTCACCACCCGTTGACCGATGCCCAGCCCATCCCCGAGCAGCCGGCCCCCCCCTCCACCCCGGCTAGCCACCCCTATATATATTGTTCAGCATGACGTCAGATGGTATGGAATACCCCTTTGGCCAGTTTGGGTCAGCTGTCCTGGGTCTGTCCCCTCCCAGCTCCTGCTGCATCCCTAGCCTGCTCGCTAGCAGGACAGAGCGAGAAGCTGAAAAGTCCTTGGCTTGGTGTAAGCACTGCTCTACAACAATTAAAACATCAGCATGTTATCAGCGCTCTTCTCATTCTAATCCAAAACATAGCACCCTGCCAGCTACTACGAGGAAAATTAACTCTGTCCTAACTGAAACCAGGACACCTGGAAAGCATTTACTCAGAAATAATGATTGGTGTAAATAAAGAACAATAAGGGCATGTAGGATCTTATATTCTCTAGATGTTTCTATTAACAATTTGATATTATGGGTAATGTAACAAAACAAAAGTATTTGCCAAAGTAAGGGTGAAAGGATTAAATAGTAAATAGCTGAAAATTCACCTAGCTTGAAGACTCAATTTTTATGGTAGCTTGACTCCAAAGTAGTACCCTTTCCTTATTAAGGAGACATAGTGATGCATGAAGTATTTCTATTTGAAATAAAATCACTATACAGAATATTGCAAATATAAAGAAGTTCCTTCCTAAACTCTTACTTCTGATCATGTATAACATATTTGTCCTATTTAAATCAGTAGCAGGATTTCTGCTTAGAAAGCACAATTACTATTATCGATCTTTAACACTTGGATGGCATCCAAGTTTTTTACTCACAGTATGGCAATTATTTAGGGACAGAATTTAACCAAAATTAGCACTATCTAGCATATCTTTCTTGGACTATACATTTCACTTTGCAAAAATAATCTGGAAATGATATTCTAATCCTTTAAATACTGTGCTTTGTAATGCAAAAATGTGAATTTGAATGGTCTGCTACTATTTCCTCAATGACAAGTAAACAGCCATTGACATTCACACAGTCATGTTTTACAGATAAACCTGAGAAGAGAGAAAAAGAGAAGAATTATTCCATAAGGTTTTCGTTCTAAAGTCAGTCCTAAATACGTCAAAAGAGTAGATGGGAAAACACATTGTGCTGTGTGTATTTTCTGTTTGGCATTTTTCAAGGAGTGCAGCTCTTTTCTTTCTCTTACTGATTGCAAAAATCTCATACCTGTACGCCATAGCCCTTTATCAGCATATGCAGACTTTTTCAGACCTGTTAATAGAATTTTCTCTTTTCACGTTCAACTTTATAGGTTCTATGTGGCTTCCTGCTTCCTGAATATTAATATAATCCATTTGAGTGTTTTCTCCAGATTCTCATCATGTTAAATTCTTGTTCCAGTCTCTGATTCTAAGTAGTTATTGTTCAGTTATTTCAGAGAGCCTTGCTTTCTTCCAAGGCTATTACAAATGCAGCTTCACTCTCTAAGGAAGGCAGTGTCATCATATTACATTTTATATGTCATAGAAACAATTAAAAGGACATACAAACTGTTACTTCAAAAGTAAGTATAGAAAGCACGGGGATTGTAGAAGGCAGTGCCATCATACCAAGTGTATCATCTTCCTGTGTTTCACTGAATTTCTTTGAATTGCATTTGATGGTTTTTGTTTGTCTTTTTATTGCTATTATTACTTTGTTTGTAAGTGATAAATGCAATGACTATTTTACTACTTTGAACATTGTGGAGCCAACACAGTCATAGAAGGCTGAGCTGGATTCAGTTTTGATTCACACACTATTGATAAACCTGTCAGCTCAATTCTGACGACAGGACTCCTATTTCTGATGACGGAGAAAGATAGAAGTTCAATTTTCCACTCTGTTTTGTGTTTGCTGCACTGATATTACATTTAGATTTGAAAAAATCAGCAATGTTGAGGTAGAAGCCTTTAAGAAATGCAGTGTTTGTGAAAACCAACATTTTTAACTGTCTTATGTCATTTTTAGTTAATTTAAAAACCTTCGTAATGACACCTTTATTTAGGTTGGATCACTAGCTTGCAGATAAGATATGAAGATATGTGACAGAAGCAATTAGATATGTCAAAGAGGGAGAAGAAGACCCCAGCTGCCCAGTTACTTATGTATTGTGGCTTTTTGTGGGAGGTCCATGGGAAGCACACAACTTGGCATTACAAACCCACCACTGGGCCTGTCAAGTACACTGCCTAACTAATGTACTTTTATTAATAGGTACAAGGCTTAATGGTTCAAGCCAGACAGTTGTAAGGTTATTGTACCTTGTATGTAAGGTCATTGTACCATTGTATGTCTGCACAAAAGACAGCAGTACAAACTTCTACTTAAATCTTCAGATGAAGTCACTGCAGAATTTACAAGTTGTAGCAATATAAAGACAAAGAATCCAGATAACTGGTGGGGAACTGATTGCTTGCCAGAGAATGTCTGAATTCATGAAATGACAGTTAAAATATTTGATAAACTGAAGACAAACCTGAATTCAACCACTGCTTGTTGGGTATCAGTTTTCACTATACTGAAACTCACAGAAATCTCAGTTATTACGTCAAGCAGTTTGGAGTGTGCTGATGGAAACAGGCGTCTTTCAAGTTCTAGTGTAATGAGGGAGATAAATCACAACATTGCAGGTCAATTCTCAGGTTTACTGGTAATGTGGTTCCCAGTAGCTTGAGTCTTAATGTCAAAGTGTTAAAAATGTTAGCAGCAGATCATTGGATTGCAGCATGGAAAATTCTGGATATCTAACTGTCATTTCACAGAACATGGTCTGCCTCATACCAGAATTGTTTGTTTTAGTAATTATCTTTTTCACCTTGACTTCAGTAACATCTGCAGTTAATATTGGTATTTCTAAAAGATGACATTATTTATTTTTCACCAGCCACTAGGAGCTAAAGAATTGAACTCACCAATTAAAGGCTTTTAACAGCTGGATGCTTCCTAAATGCTTAGTAGAAACATTAATGACTTTACAGTAGGAAGAAAAAAAATCCTCACAAATTTGAAGAGGGCTGTGCTTCTCAAAAGCAATGGATGAGGAACTTGTTGAAAGCAGAGGAAAAGAAACAGTTTAAATTATACATTGTTCTGCCTTCAGACAGCCAGAGCAATTAACTTTTTATGGTTAAATGCATGGCCCCATTTCCCCCTGTACTAATTATTCCCAGGAGTGGGTGGTGAGACTGTTTACAGTCCATCTCATTCCCTTTACACTGATCCTCTACAGTGACTGGATGATCTCCAACATACAGAAGTCATTAGCTGGTGGCCTAAAGTAGTAGTGTGCAAACCATGTCTCATACACTGGTATGTAATAGGGATAACCATCCTGAGAAAGTACAGGGCAGCTCATGACCAACACACACTGTGTTCCTGGTGTTCCCAAAAGTAGGTGTGGTCCTGAGGCAGTCACCAGCCAGCAGTTTGTGGTACTTTGCAAGCTGTCTGAAATGGCTCTGCTCTTGATATGATCTTTATTTTTGAATTTTGCGTCTATCCAATACTAGGCTCGGAAACACAAGTACCATCCATCATGTGGGGTTTTCACTCTCTACTGAGCAAAGAGAAAGAAGAAAGATACTTTTTCAATGTTTTGCTTTCATGAGTGCTCATTAGCGAAGAAGGTACTTGTCCCTTTCTGCAGGAAGTAGTGCAACTCCACCTGGGCTTACCTCATAGGAAGTTTGTTACATCTCTTATCTTCTGGAATAAGCGAAGAATGCTAAAGCTCCATGTCCTACTGTGGTTCCTAACCCAGAGTTTCAGACAAACTTTTAGGTCCAGAACGACCTCTAAGGAGTGCCTTGACTAAAGATTTTAATTATGCTCAATATTTCCTGGGAAGACAAGCTAGAGACACCCCAGAATATGTTTAATAGATGCCTGGTCCTTGAGGTGGTCTATAGAGATGTATTGAAGCAAAAGTTTCTGATGAAACTCCAGGGCCAGTCAGGCTTTGAACAAACAAATCTTACCTTAACATCTAAAAGATATACTTTTTAGTGCCCTTTGCCAAACTGACCAGGAAGGGGATCCAGTACCATAAATATTAGTTAGCAGCAAAACTGATGTTTACAGCCTGATTTGTATTGGGGAATGTATTCTGGCTAATCTCTGTTTAACTATTCTGTCTTCATCCTTTCTGGTCTGATAATAATAAGCTCTTCCCTGATCAATATTCCAACCTCTTAAATATGCAAGAGCTACCTACTGTTCCTGTGTACCTAAGCAGATATAGCATGTTAATGAAAGGATTTGTCATCAACTAGTATTTATGGTGTGTTTCCCCCAAATATGCTTTCAAGTACATATTATGGAAAGTTCCCTACTCCCACCCCGTTCCATTTAAAATAAATATTTTAAACTATTCCCAGTTCTCTGTTCCAGTAGAATGTTCTGATCTCTGTGATCAAAGGTAAAACATTATATGAAAACTCCAAGAAGATTTCTCCATGGCTTCCCTCAAGCTGACTTTTTGTTTGCCAGTCATCTGTGCTGTGATTTTAAAATAGTATTTCTGTGTTGTTGTAATCATAAACATCATCACAGGATCAGGATGCATGAATGTGACTAAATATCTAAGCTAAACACCACAGACTAGAATAAAGTGAATTATGCACTGAGAATATACCTCAAGATTTTGTCTGATACTACAAGGACTTGAAGTTGACTACATAAAACAGAACAAAATGTTACTTACTTTCCATATCTATTACCAAATTATCTTGGAATGGACTTGCTTTTTAAAGAATTTTGACCCTTTAGACCATTAACTTCCATTTTAGCATTACCTTTTAGTTTTAAAATGAGACTCAAAACAAACAAAAAAGAATAACCAACCAACAAACAAAACCACAGCACACAGGCCCTAAGTCTGAATTTTCTCATGAAGTAACCAGTCAAAGTGCCACTGATTAACACAGTCAATCTCAGTGCAGTCCTATACTTAAATTTCAATACAACAATAAAAATGAAAGAAAAGAAACAAAAAGTTCGGAAAGAAGTAGGAGGGGAGGATTTTATTCTGATATTTACTGTCTGTAGTACTTAAAGTTTTCAGATTACTTTTGTTAACCAAAAACTCAGAAAGCATTACTTTCAGATGGAATAGTGTTCTGTTTAGAGGTTGGGGGTTTTCAGCTATTTTCATAAAATAAATTATTTTTTAAACAAAACCAATTCCAAAGTGTAAGACATTTTACATCATAAATGTCAAAACAAAACACTTGGAATATCTAATGACAAACATCCTACGTGCAACTTGTTTGAAGGTGAAGAGAACTGCTTGGACAAATTCAGCAGTCTATATTTCCCCTCTCTTCAGCGATAAACCTCCTCATTGTAATTACTGGTCCTGTTCCTATGATTTTAGTCTTGAGAAACTCCACAGACTAAGAACTTGAAAGGTCATATGGAGCAAGTTCAACATGGTGGGAAAAGAATCAGAATAGGCTAATGCAGGAAGAGATGTTGCAGCAATGAAAGAAAGCACAGTTCTTGCTTGGTTTCTTTTTGAATCAGAGCAGTAGCTTTTTTTTTTTTTTTTCTTAATTTGTATTTCTGAGGTCTTTCTACCAAAGAAAACTATCGATTAACAGACAAAAACATTTAGGAACCTTGTATTCAGTAAATTTCAAAAACTGAAGTGAAAAAGCACCTGCCTCAGTTCCAGCTTAAACCTGTGTTCCCCAATTTAGGTGAATGAGTGAGTCTTATTTGGAGGAAAAAGAAACCAGACTGGACTTGAAATGTAATTTCAACCTCTATTGTGTAGTGACTCCATCATGCATATGACCCATGGAGAACATTTTGCTGGTATACAAGAACAACAAATGAAAATAGCAGTCACAAGCTTCTCTGCCACATTTCGAGATCTCAGAAGAGCTTGTTCCAAAGGACGATGTTTCCTTTCCAGCTTTCCTTAGTGAACAACTAATGCAGAAAAATCATTCCTATACAGTCATGCAGAGTGCAGAAGGTATCTCTGCTTCACCACCTTCTCTTTTCTGTTACTCTTGGCCCTACAAACAAGATGAGAATAGAAGCTTGTTGTAAAAGCCTTCAGCAATGTATGCTAAATTCACCAATAAGGGTGCTCATATATATAAGTATATGCATAACTGAAGAAGTTGCAACTCTCCTTATATTGGCTACTCTTATCAGAAGTCTAAAGTGAAGCCATGCACAGCATGCCTTATTCTCTAGGTGCTTAGACTTGCAGAAGCCCCAGTGATATGAGAGTACAAGTACAGAAATGGACATAGATACAAGGTCCAACTAAACACGTTTAAGATTTAAGCATCTTAATTATCAGCTACATACACTGAATGAATGTTACATTTCCTGGTTTCATGGCTCAATAAAAGGTTCATAAATTAAGAATAGAACCAAATGTGTGCTGCACATTGGTCTTATATTTGGTCTCCTGTGTGTGGGAAAAGATGGAATGCAAAGTTATCTGCATAACATTTAAAACAATTTGGTTAGAGAAATGCCATTAGAAATTGCAAGTCAGAGGGGCTGGATTTTAGGGGAATTTAAGAGTCTAAACAGATTTTAGTTCAGATGCTTGTAAACTATTGCACAAAGGGATTAAATGGAACTTAATAGTGTAAAAGCCATCTGTGTAAAAGTGAACCTCTGTTCATCTAAAAGAGTAAAATTACAGAGGAAAATGTGTCATTGAAATAACCCTGATGAGTCAAGACATGCCATAACAGTAGAAAGCTTTTGACTGTTGGTGTCATGAAATACAGCACATCAGAGCAAATTGTTCAGCAGTAGAAAGAGTAGCCTATGTGCTGACAACACAGTAGCTGTCTCAGATCAGTTCTGTGCCTTGAGAAATGCACTCTTCCTTCCTTTTAAGCTTGAGCACATTAAAATGTCAGTGCTACTTTTTAGATGTAGAATAAGTTTCTGGCCACTTGTATTCATTAAGAAGAGTGACAAGAAAAATTATACATGACCTTTCTGGAGGGTAATAAAAATAACTTTTAGAAACAATCAAATAGTTTTTTATCAATAAATTACAGCATAACAAGAACCATATGTTAAGGGGAAAATATTCTCCTAGCAATATACAATAGGAAAGGTGCCTATTAGGGTATCAGTCAACATGAAGTGGGAGTCTGTATTTCAATACCAAAGCATGAATGGGAGAGAGACTTTGAAGTATTTTGTTGTCTTCACTTCAGATAGGAAAGTCAAATGGAAAAGTAAAGTATAATAAAAAAGATCTGTTGAATTCTAAGTTTACTTTCACACATTAATTTATGGAAAATTAAGGATTTGCCTTACTTCCATTTGCTTCAGCTCCTGTACTTTTAGGACACCTTGAATTCTCAGATGACAGGAAATTTCTACAGTTGCCCACATTAAGCTGATCAGTAAAGCAGTCTCTAGGGATTGACCATGTAATTATGAAAAGTAATGTCAGCTCAGATATTAGATTTTGATACCAGGATGATTTGGATAATTGGATGTAGCCTGGGAGATTTTTCTTTTATATATTTTTTTAGTTTTGTTTGGTCTTCAAATGTTGCTTTGCTCTTAAAAAAAATAAGCATCAACCTGAGTTCTGTGTTTGTTATCTCTTGCTAACTCCTTTAGCAACTTGTCTAGCTGGGGGTAGGGGAATGATTTTCCTGACTGTCAGCTTTGCAAACAACCTGGGTTTTAGAAGTCCAGCTGAGTTTTGTCTACCTTGTTCATTATCTCCAGTAATAAAGATTCTATGTGCCATAAAACTCGTGTAATCCTGAACTGTCCATTTGTGACTGAAAGCAGACTATCTTCATCACTTGAAATTAATTAACAATTCTCTTGAAGACAGGTTTGTCAGATGAAAAATCCAGCCTTTGTTTCCTCATCTCTAGGCTACATCTCCTGTGTTAAAAGAAGCAATAGCTTTTGCCAATAAATGTTGTTTTGAGTACACAAAATAAATAGATTTGTAAATCAAGAATTCACTGTAACTTCATCTTTTCACAAAGCCGAACGATGGCCGTAAGCCATGTAAGCCTTAAGCCTAAGTGTAAAGTTAACTTGTAGTCAGATGATCTTCTGTTCTGTAACAGAATTATACTGCTTTTGCTGATTTTTTTAGTAGTTCTTATCTAATAGCAGTTTTAATGTCTATGCAAACAGCGGGTTTGAAAACAAAGTAACATTTACTGTCAAGCTGTTTTCCAGCACAAATCAATTATTATTCCATTTACAAATAATGACAGACACCAGAAATAGAAGCTTGGTTCATTAATTATGTGTTTGTTTTTTTTTTCTTGCCATGCACCTGCGTGTGGATTACTGTCAAGTTACTCATGATCACCTATTGTGCTTTTGATACTAAATTATATGGCTCAGAGATGACTCCAGTTTTCTGGGTTCATGGAAGTAAGGTAACTCCTAATTCAAAAGGAAATCAGCTAGTGGCGTGAAAAATGTTTCTCTGTTGCATGTAACATGGAGCCCCCACATGATAGGCATAATTCATGGAAGAGATTTATCTCTCTGCAGTGCTACGTGACGAAGATTGCCCCAGAAAAGCAGACTAGGGTGCATTCAGGAGCAGTACTGGGGTTGCATACAGATGTTAAAGAAAATTTTCATTAAAATAGGTAAAAACATAGACTATTCAAACAGAATCTCAGTGCATCTGTTACTGTCTTCCTTTCAGCACATGAGGTCTATCTTAACTCCAGACTAAGTACTCTTTAGAAAGGAATCCAGAAATAAGTGTTTAGTACACATGTGAATTTTAGCTCTTATAACAGTTATCTGGAAATTCATAGGTGCTTGAAGAAAAACACCAGGAAACCTCTACCATATGAGCCATAAATTTCAGGATGGAAAAGTTCAGTTTGAGCCCAAGTAGTAAGGACAACAATTCTGGTTTGGAAAGTCAGAAAATGTGCCTAATTTCATATTTTTTTGGTACCCACTCTGTAAGAACAGTAGACAGCTGTAGAGAGTCAGACTGAAGGTCTGTTTAGCCCCTCAGAATGTCTGCAGCTTCACCTGCACCTTTTACTAAAGGAAAATCTTAAGAACAAGCTAGGCATATATTTCTTCCTTATTTATTGGCCCAGAAACAATCATACATGTTATCACAAAGTTCCTAAACCAGAGGAGCTACCTCTAGGTTTAATAAACCTTTGTGAAAATAGGGTGGGAAACAAAATTATATAATTTAGGTTGAATTTTCCTTGTGATTATTTCAATTGATGGCCTCTTATTTGTGTGTAATCTAAAACAGTGAATAATGATTCCTCATTTATCATCTTGTCACCGATAACTTCAGACCCATAGTACCCTGTTTAATTATCTCTTTTCTTTTTTATAGAGATGAGTCTTTGTTTATTTAATCTCAATGAAATGGAAGCCAGCATAATTTTGATGACTCTTATCACCTCTCTCTGCACCTTTACTAGTTCTGTTGCATCATTTTTTCCTCAAGACCTTGTAACCAGAAGTGCAGTTGTTTTTTCATGATTTGGGGACAGTGTGGATCTATATTATGACAGTTTCTGTTTTGTTTTTTATTTCTTCTCTAGTATTTTTTTTTTAACTCATTACTGAATGATGAACTGACATTTTCATAATATTATCTTCTACAACTCTGAGATGCTTTTTGATAGATTATTTGAAGTCCACCAGTATGCACTTAGGGCAGGCTTTCTCTGTCTGAAATAGCACCCAATTTCCTCTGCCATTTAACTGCCCAATCTTTCAGTATTGTAAGGTGGTTCTGCTACTCTACACAGTAATTTTACCACCCCACTTAACTTACTGTCATCAGATTTTTGCCACATCATTCTATATTTGTTTTGCCAGATAACCAAAAGAACAAGATACAGCATGGGCTTCAAAACAGGTCCCTCTGAGGTTCCACAAATCATACCCACATTCTGTGAAACCTCAGAAAGTATTTCAGTCCTCCCTTTCTTTCCTAGCCTGAAAGCAGTTATTAAATCATTGGGAGGATTTCCCCCTTTTCCCTTGACAGTTTATTTTCTCTGTTAGCTTTCTGAGAAGGAGCTGTTTGACAAAACCCATCGCACAATATCAAGCAAATCATATTTGTCTGCAGCACATTTGGAAAAATCTCATTGATTTGTGAAGCATGTCTCTCTGCAATGAAAATCAGGTTGATTGTTCCCGTTATTGTAGAAAAGGAGAAGTGTTTTGCTGAGTTGGATCTTCTCCTACAAAGGTCTGCAAACTTAGATTTCCTTTAAAATGAAGCCACTCTTTCCTTCACATGCCTGTTCCCTGCAGAAAGCTAGAAAAATTGTATAAGCACACATCACTGAGGAAACTTTGTTCTCACTGTTATCACAGATGTCAGTGAAGAAGTTTTGGTCACTTTTTTTTTTTTTTAAGACCTTGAGTTGTAAAAAAGGACTGCACATCTGAAACAGAATCACAGAATCGTCTAGGTTGGAAGAGACCTCCAAGATCACCTAGTCCAACCTCTGACCTAACACTAACAAGTCCTCCACTAAACCATATCACTAAGCTCAACATCTAAACGTCTCTTAAAGACCTCCAGGGATGGTGACTCAACCACTTCCCTGGGCAGCCCAGTCCAATGCCGAACAACCCTTTCAGTAAAAAAGTTCTTCTTAATATCCAACCTAAACCTCCCCTGGCACAACTTTAGCCCATTCCCCCTCGTCCTGTCACCAGGCACGTGGGAGAATAGACCAATCCCCACCTCTCTACAGCCTCCTTTAAGGTACCTGTAGAGAGCGATAAGGTCGCCCCTGAGCCTCCTCTTCTCCAGGCTGAACAAGCCCAGCTCCCTCAGCCGCTCCTCGTAAGACTTGTTCTCCAGACCCCTCACCAGCTTCGTCGCCCTTCTCTGGACTCTCTCGAGCACCTCAACGTCCTTCTTGTAGCAAGGGGCCCAAAACTGAACACGGTACTCGAGGTGCGGCCTCACCAGAGCCGTGTACAGGGGGACAATCACTTCCCTAGACCTGCTGGCCACACTGCTTCTTATACAAGCCAGGATGCTGTTGGCCTTCTTGGCCACCTGAGCACACTGCTGGCTCATATTCAGCCTACTATCAACCAGTACTCCCAGGTCCTTCTCTGCCAGGCAGCTTTCCAACCACTCATCTCCCAGCCTGTAGCTCTGCTTGGGGTTGTTGTGCCCCAGGTGCAGGACCCGGCACTTGGCCTTGTTGAACTTCATACAGTTGACCTCAGCCCATCGGTCCAACCTATGCAGATCCTCCTGCAGAGCCTTCCTACCCTCGAGCACATCGACACATGCACCTAACTTGGTGTCATCTGCAAACTTACTGAGGGTGCACTCAATCCCCTCATCCAGATCATTGATAAAGATATTGAAGAGGACTGGCCCCAGTACTGAGCCCTGGGGGACTCCACTAGTGACCGGCCTCCAACTGGATTTGACTCCATTCACCACAACTCTTTGAGCCTGGCTATCCAGCCAGTTTTTAACCCAACAAAGTGTACGCCAGTCCAAGCCACGAGCAGCCAGTTTCTTGAGGAGAATGTTGTGGGAAACAGTGTCAAAAGCCTTACTGAAGTCAAGGTAGGCCACATCCACAGCCTTTCCCTCATCCACTAAACGTGTCACTTTGTCATAGAAGGAGATCAGGTTCATCAAGCAGGACCTGCCTTTCATAAACCCATGCTGACTGGGCCTGATCGCCTGGTTGCCCTGCAAGTGCCGCGTGATGACACTCAAGATAATCTGCTCCATGAGCTTCCCTGGCACTGAGGTCAAACTAACAGGCCTATAGTTCCCCGGGTCTACCCTCCGACCCTTCTTGTAGATGGGCATCACGTTTCCTTGCCGCTAGTCGACTGGGACCTCCCCTGATAGCCAGGACTGCCGATAAATGATGGAAAGCGGCTTGGCCAGCTCCTCCGCCAGTTCTCTCAGTACCCTCGGGTGGATCCCATCCGGCCCCATTGACTTGCGTACATCCAAGTGCTGTAGCAGGTTGCCAACCGTTTCCTCATGGATAGTGAGGGCCACATCCTGCTCCCCATCCCCTTCCACCAGCTCAGGGTACCGGGTATCCAGAGAACAACTGGTTTTGCTGCTAAAGACTGAGGCAAAGAAGGCATTAAGAACCTCAGCTTTTTCCTCATCCCTTATAACTAAGTTTCCCCCCGCATCCAGTAAAGGATGGAGATTCTCCTTAGTCCTCCTTTTGGTGTTGATGTATTTGTAAAAACATTTTTGTTATCTTTAACAGCAGTAGCCAGATTGAGCTCCAGATGAGCTTTGGCCCTTCTAATTTTGTCCCTGCACAGCCTCGCAACAGCCTTATAGTCCTCGTGAGTGGCCCGCCCTCTTTTCCAAAGATTATAAACCCTCTTTTTTCTCCTAAGCTCGAACCACAACTCTCTGTTCAGCCAGGCCAGTCTTCTTCCGCGCCGGCTCATCTTTGGGCACGTGGGAACAGACCGCTCCTGAGCCATTAAGATTTCCTTCTTGAAGAGTGCCCAGCCTTCCTGGACTCCTCTGCCCTTCAGAATCACCTCCCAAGGGACTCTGCCAACCAGTGTCCTGAACAGCTCAAAGTCAGCCCTCCGGAAGTCCAAGACAGCGGTTTTACTGGTCCCCTTCCTGGCTTCGCCAAGGATAGAGAATTCTACCATTTCATGGTCACTCTACCCAAGACAGCTCCTAACCACCACATCTCCCACCAGTCCGTCACTGTTTGTGAACAGAAGGTCTAGCGGGGCACCTCCCCTGGTAGGCTCACTAACCAGCTGCGTCAGGAAGCTATCTCCCACGCTCTCCAGAAACCTCCTAGACTGCTTTCTCTGGACTGTGTTGTGCTTCCAGGATATGTCTGGGAAGTTGAAGTCCCCCACGAGAACAAGCGCTGGCAATTTTGCAACTTCTGCCAGCTGCCTGTAGAACTCCTCATCCGTCTCCTCATCCTGGTTTGGCAGTCTATAACAGACCCCCACCAGGATGCTTGCCTTGTTGGCCTTCCCACTGATCCTAACCCACAGAGACTCAACCTTATCAGTCCCAGCCTCAAGTTCCACAACATCAGAACACTCTCTAATATAGAGAGCCACACCACCACCCCTTCTGTGCTGCCTGTCCCTTCTGAAGAGCCTATAGCCAGACATTGCAGCACTCCGGTCATGAGAGTGGTCCCACCACGTTTCCGTGATGGCAACCAAGTCATAGCCTGCCTGCTGCACGATGGCTTCCAGCTCCTCTTGTTTGTTACCAGTGCTGCGTGCATTAGTGTAGATGCACTTCAGTCGGGCCATTGCCTTCTCCCCCGGCCTTGCCATTGTCCCCCCTGGCACAGCTCCAACAAGCCTTATTTCAGCCCCGTCCCCCTTCTTACCTAGTTTAAAGCCCTCTCAATGAGCCCTGCCAGCTCCTGGGCTAGGATCCATTTTCCCCTTAGAGATAGGGACCCGTCTGCGGCCATCAGGCCGGGTGCCGAGTAAAGCGCCCCATGGTCAAAAACCCCAAAATTTCTGTGTTGGCACCAGCCTCTGAGCCATGTATTAATCAGGTGGGCTTTCTGTGTCCACTCTGTACCCCTCCCTGCTATTGTAGGGATGGACGAAAACACCACCTGTACTCCCGCTCCATCCACTAACCATCCCAGTCCCCTAAAGTCCTGTTCGATAGCCTTCAGGCTTCTCTCTTCAATATTATTACTGCCAGCCTGGACTATCAGAAGCGGATAGTAGTCAGAGGGGCGAACCAGGTTGGGAAGCTTTCTGGCAACATCCTTGACCCTGGCCCCAGGGAGGCAGCAGACTTCCCTATGGGTAGGTCAAACATAGGTGAGGTTTTTCCTCTGCAGCTCTCTACAGAAGGATGGGATATACATGCCTACTCTAACGATCTCCTCAATTAGATGAACTGAACATTCAAGTTCACTAGCTGTAGCTGATTGTTTCATATTTGCATAATAATTTTTTAAACAGTGCTAATTTGCTGCCTAATGAATCTGTAAAATTTCTTCCAGATGACACTGATGCATCACAGAACCAGCACAGCACTCTTCTTTCCTTCTTATTTGAAAGTTGTTCCATTGTGCTACCAGTGTTATATGCTGTAATGATCAGAGCGGACTGAAATATTATCAGCAATAATTTCTGCAGGGAATTTGCCCTTTTACCATACTTCAACACCCCATAAACATTCCTTGCATGTATTCAGTACTAGAACACTGGACTTTGTGATAATGCTTTAAGTATTGGGCATAAACTTTATTTATGTCATGCTCAATGTTTGACTACCTATCTGCTGGTTAGCTGAGGCTGGCTTTCCAAGTAGTGGTCACGTCTGTATTTTTTGTTTTCTTTGAGCTCTCATCATGCAGGCTGCATGCGGAAGAGGGCTTGCTGGATGTTAGCGTTAGTCAGATGCCTCATTGCATCCAAGGACTGGCCTCACACCACAGCAAAGTCATTTGTAGGTTCAGGACAGTGGCACCACAGATGGTAACCAGTTTCCAACCTAAAAAATACTATTTGTAAAAGTTAAAATTTCTTAGAAGCACCAGCTCACAATAATGTCATTAATTTTTGAAAGAATTAATTTTCATCCAACAGATGAAACTTCCTGTCTGTATCAGCTCTCCTCTGAAAGACATGTAGCTATTTGTCAGGAAATGCCACACAAACAACATTTGGGTTATTTCAAATATTTTGAATCTTTTCCTTCTTTGGGTCACCAGACCTTGACAGGTCACCACTTTCAGAAGAGTCTGAATATACACTAAATTTTTGGTTTTCAAATTCACATAAAAATCTCTGCATTGTTCAAATTTGTATGAAGAAGTCCATAAAGGACCTGTCTATTGATTAACTGCTTTCATGTCTTATCTTCGAGGATGCCTTCGAGAAATTTTTGTTTCTCTTGCGTCATATCAAATACTGACTTGATAATGAAAGCACAGGTATGTAAACATACTCTGGGCTTCTCTCCACACTGCTATAAAGACTACAAAACACAATTGTATGACAAATGCAGTTATTCCACCTACCTCAAATCCACTGTTCAGTTACAATTGGATTAAATATTCTTTTTCAGCCTAAATCAGAACTCATTTTTCTTGCCATATGCAGTGGCACAGAACAGAGATATCTGCAGAGAAGGAACTAATCTGACTTTTAGTCTTTTTTTTTATTATGTGTGTGTCAGCTAAATCCTGCCTAAAACAATGTTATTATTTCTAACAATCATCTTTGTGGTGTTAACATTTAAATAACTCAGATTCTTGACGATAGTCTTAAATTCAATAGAGCTGAATGAGAAAAGTCAGCCTCTAAATAATTTAGAGTCAAAACAAAAGCTTAAAAAAAAACATAGAGGAGAAACAGAGTGAAATTAAAAGATTAACAATATACGCTGTGTTCATACACCTCAGTGACACTTATTACACACTATCACAGACAAAACCATGACAGAGTTAATTTTCTTCATAGAGGATCACACATGAAAATAATGTTGACAACACCAATGTTTCGGTTGGGTCAGAGCAGTGCTTACACAGAGCCAAGGACTTGCCAGCTTCTCGTGCTGTCCCACCAGTGAGGAGGCTGGGGGTGCACCAGGAGTTGGGAGCCAGGACAGCTGGCCCAGATTGGCCCAAGGGACGTCCCATGCCATGTGGCATTATGATCAGCAACAAAAGCTGGGGTAAGGGGCGGGGGGGGGGGGGGGGGAAACAAATTTTGGGTGATGGAGTTTGCCTTCCGAATGAACTGTTCTACATCTTGAGCTCTGTTTTCCTGGCAGTGGCTGAACTCCTGCCTGCCGATGGGAAGCAGCGACTGAATTCCTTGGTTTGCTTTGCTTGTGCACATGGCTTTTTCTTTACCTAATAAACTGTCTTTATCTCAGCCCATGAGTTCTTGCACTTTTAGCTTTCCAGTTCTCTTCCACATCCTGCCTGGGGAGAGTGAGCAAGCAGCTGTGTGGTACTCAGCTGCCTGCCGGGGTTAAACCACAACACACACACACACACACACAGACATATACAGTAATTTACTTAAATTACAGTGTGAGGTTTTGTTGCCTGAATATTTTAGTTTCTGTTGTTTTATTTTAAACCGTTCATTCTACACCCCTCACTCCCCATTCATGCCTCTTCCCCCCCCATCCCCCTCCAGATAAATAAATAAATGTAAACTACAAAACAAATAAGACAGTTTGATTCAAGGATGGGCCATGCAAGAGAATGAACACTATCCTGGAAAAGAGAATCATTGTGGAAGCATTAAGGAAGCCTTAGAATTAGTCTTCTAGCTATGAGAAGTTTACCAGGAAGATGGAACCAGGTCCTACACTAGGGTACATGGGAGGAGAGTGAAAAACAGGTCTCCTAAGTTAAAACAGGAGAGACCAACCCTAGATATTATAAAGGTTTTTCATTATGAGCGTAATCATTGGAAAAAAAAATAATGGCTGAACACAGAATTTGCAGCATATCTATCCTTGGAATTTTGAAACCAAACTTGATCAAGCCCTGAACAAGCTGCTCTAAGCAGTACATTAGACTAGAGAACACCCCCAGTCCTTTCCCATCTGGATTATCTTGTGAAAAGCTAAGGAGAGATTTAGAAGTCACAGCTGCACAGATCTGCAATGTGACTTAAGTTCTCATACCCAAGACTTACAAAAATATTAATCATGCAGAACAGAATAACATCTAAAGAGTCAGGTTCTTAAGATGTAAAAAGCAAACAAGCAATCCAACCCTGACGAAATCCCAAACAAACAAAGAGACGCTGAAATACTACATTCAGAAATTTAGGGTCCTCAGTACCATTTGCAAATATTTATCTTAATGTGACTACAAACAGTAGTCTTACATTAAGGTGTTTTTTTTAAGCATGTCACAAGGACTATAACAGATGGTAAGTATACAGAAATAAACATATCAATTACTGCTGTTGGAAATGTTTCTTGCTTTTTTTTTAATATTGGTGTTAAAAATGTTTCAAATCCAATGAATCATGTATGAGAGAGTAGGGACTGTTACTCATTTTAAGCAGATGTTTTCTGTAAAACTAGACCCCACTTCCATACTTTTTAGTGACATGCCACTTGGCTAGCCCTTCAGGTTTGTGAATGATAAGGAACACGTATAGTCAGCCTTCTTCTCTTACATTATATCTTTCTCATATATATTATAACAACAAAAAAATGTTTTTCTTTAATTAAAATGGTACCTTAAAACTTTGCTAGATGTTTACAGGGGAAGTGTTGTGCTTCTTGGGAAGCAGTAAAAAAAAAAGTTTGACATCAGTAGTAACTGCTTAATATTAACCCCCCCCCAAGTTTACTGATGCAGACCATTCTAAGTAATAGCCTTGGCACAAACTGTATTCAACAGAACCAGCTGACTATCACTCCCTTCTCTCTCTACAACATAAGTCATTTACAAGCCATTTAAAAAGCAAATTGTAAGGAAAATGCTCCAGACCTGAAATGCAGCAGCCCAAATCTTCAGAGGCCACCAACATCCCCCTACTGAAGCCAGTAGATTCACCCCGATTTATATGAGCTGAAAATCTAGTTCAGGCCCTGTGATCAGCTGTTTCTAGCCTACCTTAATACCGTTTGCACTGAACTGCTTATCCTTATTGCTTTTAGAGTAATATGAAGAAAGAGAAGAGTTTGAAAAAGTCATGGTCATTGTTTATTGCTTATTTCTCTGTAGCTGGTTAATTAGTTTATAGTGGTTTTGTTTTTTTGTTTGTTATTTTTATTTATTTTATGCTGTTCTGGGAGGAGTGGAGGTACACTAAGCTAACACTTATCTTTTAACTATGAAGTTTAACAAAGCAAATAAACAAAAACATCTAATATTTTGAAATCTCAGTGACAAGCAAGGAACAGACGCTGTTATTGTATAAGGACATTAAAAATTGATGAGGGCTACCAGATTATCAGTAAGGTTATCCATTGGCAGAAACCCACATGTACACACACAAGCACACTTGTATTTTCCTGTGAACTTCAGAGGCAATGGGCAGAAGGTACAGTTAAAAAGAGAAAAGCAACCAACCCTTCTCTCAGACAGATGTGATATTCTCCGAAACATAGATGTGACAAGTGGAGTCATGATTAAAAGGCAACTTGGCCACTGTCAGAGCTAGAGAATGAGATGGACATGATCTAAGGCTCTAAATTTTTTAGAAATGTCATTCCATTTCTCAGACTCATCCACTGAACAGGGTTTCTCCAACAAGGAATGCCACAGATTTGATTTTCAGAATTTCTCAGTAGTTTCCAGCTGCTATCAAAAGCCCACCTCAGTCCTCCACCCAAATTGCTTAGAAGTCACTTGAAGTCACAATGAAGGAATGGCCCCCATCACACTCTCCCATGACCAGGTTTCTCTCGGTTCTCGGACCCTTTGACATGTTTTTCAACTCAGGGCAGGGGTAAGCAGGTGAGACTCAGTGGATAGTGTTTTAAAAGTTGGCACACACATCCTCATGTTCCTCATCTCTCTGCTGCTCTTTCATCACATTTATAGAGGAAAGCAAAGCTAGAGGTCCACAGAGTGAAAATCTGCTGACTTCACACCCCATCAGACAGGATTCTCACTGCAGTAACTCCACCACCACGCCTTGCTGTCATTTTGCATGTAAGAGAATAGCAGCTTTATACAGACTCAACTTGTCAACGTGGGGAGATTTACATACGGGTTAGTGAACATGAACTCATGGTAAAGGCTACAGTTCTGGTTTTGTTTTCAAACTGAGATTTTGTCACTGTTGTAAAACACAAGGAGCTGTAAACTTAAAAATAAGCTTGTTTCTGTCCATCTCTGTTTGCACAAAACCTATAAAGAAGACAAGATGTGCACAAATTAAAGCAAATACCATAGATTCTATTATTATTATTATTATTATTATTATTATTATTATTTTTGGCTAATGTGAGATCTCTTTCACTATTATGGGGTATTTTTAAAGTGAGGTTCAATTTTATTAGGTTGTCTTTGCAAACTGCTCAGAGAAGATCATCTGAATGTGCGTTGTATGCATAATATTGTCAGAAGGGAAAACCTAAATGATTTGGAATTGTACTGTGAAAAATAATTTCTCTTTCCAAGTGTAAAATTTTTTCACTATTTAAAGAGTGCAGTTTAAGAGTGCATACAGTCTTCCCTTTTATAACAACAAGTCATTTTATTTCTTCCTTTGTTTTCCTTAGCAGTGATCAACACGTCAAGGATGTAAAGTCCTTAGAATTCATTAAATGCACGTGCTGGAAAAGTTACAGAGAAAACTAGACTGTATATCTAATTGTCATAAATTTAGGGTGACAGCCAAAGAAGCGCAGTGTTTCAAAGTACTGCATTTGAGCAGTGCTCTGTATGTCATTGGAAATTACTGCCAGCTATATAAAACCTATACATTAACTTCTTTCCACAACCAGAAAGGCTTATCCAGGTTTTCTTGGTGCACCTATCAGAGCAAAACCTTTTTGTTCTATTGGTCAGTCAAATTTAATAATATCTTTTCCATGTTAGAAATAGGAAGAGGTTCCTGTCTCTGATAGGAATGACAAGACAGAAGCCGACAGAACAGGATTCATCTTGGCTCACTTTTTGCCATCTGAAAGTTACATGTATCCAGGCTCCATCTATAGCCAAGCTAGGAGCATAGGAATCTTCTGAAGAAAGTACATCCCATCTATCACAGACAGCATGTGAGGACAGAGTGAACTGTCAGCCTGCAACTCTTGTCTGCCTCCGTTGGTCACAGACAGAATTTAGTCACCTCAGCAACCCTTCAGATGGCTGAAAGCAAGTGAGATGAAACACCTTCCCAGATACACCTTTGATCCATTAGTCTGTTTCTGATAACCAGATGCTACCTGGTATGCACATTGGATTTTTATTTTTTTTTCCTTCTATTCTGCTACACTGAAAAATAATTTTCCTTATCAAATGACCATTCCATTCCAAATGGAATGGAATCACCCTTAGCTCAAAAGACAAGATGATGTTTCTAGAGAAAGCTCAATGAAACCATTTGATCATTAACCTGCTTCCTCCCCCCCCCCCCCCCCCCCCCAATAAATAAGTAAATAAATAAATAAATAGCTATTAGGAACTAAAAGTCTGCTCTTGAACTGTTTGGGGCCATTTTTAATTTCATTATGCTTTTTTTCATAACCTTTTCCTGCAGACATTCTTTGTGAACATTATTAAGAAATTAAATCAAATGATTACGTACTTTTTTTACTCCTGTTAATCACTTTCAATAATCTATTTAAGAATCTTAAAATTTTAATGGTGTAATGTTTTTAATAAGGCATGAAAAATAATAGCAATGGAAACAACTTTTTGCTAAATATTTAATTGGGAAAATACTGCACGTGTTTAAAGATAAAGTCTTTGTTCTAAAAATTCAACTGTCTCAAATAAATTATCTTTCCTAAATTTTACGCCAGTGACACTTAGAATAAATGATTTATCTTACTGTTTTTTTTTTTTAATAAAGAAGATGGAATTATTCTGGTTCATTTACAGACTTTATTAAGAAGCAGATGAATTTCTGTAACTGGAGCCAAAAATGGGCTTTCAGGAAAACTAAAAGATAAATAGACCCCTGAAAATGTAATGATACTTTTATCCATCACTCCCCTCTTCACCATACCAATTGGATTACCTCTGAGTTGCTTCTGCAGCCATTCAAATTGGTAAATGATCATCATACGACTTTTGTTCTGAACACTGTTTGAATTCTATAGGGACTCTGGAGATGTTGTAGAATTAGATTTCACTGTACTTTTTCTTGTGTATAAAGAATAAATAACCTTTTTTTTTAGAAATAATAATATTTCTAAAAGTAATTTAAATATTTTATAAAGTATCTTTGCATCTAAACTCAATCTCTCTGAAGCCATAGTGCAGACATGTTTACAAATACCACTGTATGCCTATTGCATTATGCCCCTAAGAGGTGAGCCTCTCAAGCTTCCAGTGAGAGGACCCTGTCAAGATTTTTGAAAAAAGTCTGCAGGTTTGTAAATGACTTTGGTACTAATTGTACCTTTAATATCTCATCTGTAAAATGGGGATAACATTTTCTATCTAACTGATAAGTTATGGGCAGCTTACCGTAGGGACTATCTGGCACTGGGGGCATGCAGTGCTCACAGGCTGTGTTTTGCAGCCTTCTGCCATCACTAGAAATAACAGCAGCAGGAATTAATAGTAACAATATCAGTAACACATTGCTGCTGCATAGAAAGTGCAGACAGGTTAGGTTTTGTTGTGTTGACATTAATATAAAAAATATTTAGATAGATTTGTTTTAGAAACATGGGTTTAAATTTCTCAGTCCCAACAAAGTCTTTAAGAACTTGTGAGGGGAGAACACAATGTACAGGTCCTCTTTGAAGGTGAGCAGACAAACAAGCAGTTTCTTGCTGTGTTGCCAGAAGGCATATTTATTATTTATTCTTCTCCTCTGCCCAGTTCATTTTTCAACACCAATTAAAAGCTTATTCCTGTCTCCAAGTCCAAAATACCTTGGGCCTCAGCCATTCAGAGTATTCTTTGTGTTTCGTCCGCCTCTTTGTTCTGCAAAGAGGACCATCAGCCTGCTCACTGCAAATCCTGAATCAAGACATCATCAGGCTATATTTTTCAAAAAGTTTCCATTTTCTGAGGAGGGTAATGAAGGCAACCAGCATTACAAACAAAGAGACCTTTGTGCCTAATAAAATAAATCTCTATACTTTAAACAAAAATGAAATGATGATGATGCATTGTCAATTCTCTGATTCACTCAGTTGCTCCAATAGTTTTTTAAACACAATGTCTTGTAATTTCATTTTAGATGCTTGAAAGTTGTGACTGCTTTTCTTTTTCCAGCCACTGTTAATTCTGCTTGGCACTTATGGTTTTTATCTTCATTTGGGTATCAGTCTGGCCTATGAAGTCAGCCTGTCTCTGGAAAACAAGTTTGTCGGTTAAATATTATTGCAAAGCAAGACCTGCACTAGACATTTCAGTGCCCCAGGGAAAATGCATATGTTCAAGTCATAGCTAACCCTGTCAATAAGTCAGAAACCACTGGGCCAACATGGTACTGAGCTCAACCCAACCCTAGTTGAGCCATGGAGCAGGACAGTCCCACTGCAGGGTCTGCAGTAGACATACCAGGCGTGCAGAATGGCGTGCTTTGTCTGGTGGGCCTAGAGAAAAATAATAAATAGTCTAAATTTCCTAATTCTGTCACATATCTTCTCCCATGCAGGAAACTTGCAGAGAAAGGACTGAAAAGGCTTCAGAGCTTTCCTTGCAGAGCTCTGCAGAGCTGCCCTCTTGGGCCCAAACCAAATACATACACCATGGAGAGTTTACAACATTTATTGACACTCTGGGACATGCAAGGACCCCATCTGGAAAAAAGTGAATAGCAACTTCCATAAACATTTTCAATATTTCTCCTCTTGCCGTTGGCAATAACTCTGAGGTTTCAAATCTCTGCTTTGTCATGGATTATGTCTATGACTCCTGTGATTTTAGCAAGCAGGTATTTACTGGCACTGGGAAGCCCCTGTACTGATCTTAGTTCCCCGCAATTATTTGCAAGCCCCAGATATTGCAGACTGTCTGTCTCTCTGGCTTCTTCCTCCTACATGTGACATCCAGCTAACAGACCTGCTGACCCCTGGTAGGCAGGCTCTTGAAGCAAGACAGAATGAGTGTTTCTCTGTCTGTGGATTAGGGACATGGCCCTACCACCTCAGGTGACCTGGCCACAGCAGTAGTCAAGAGAAAAGGGGCACAGGATAGAAGAGGGACCATCAAGAGGTCCATTGGCATGGCAAGATTTTTAATGTGGGTAGTCCTGCCACTTCACATGCTACCATCACTATGTTGTCTTCTCAGACAAATTCTGCCACCTTTTGTCTTATAACTCACATGGATACTGTGAAGATCATGAATCAAGACTGCAAAGTACTTCTCTGCAGGAATAACAGAAACTATTTACATGCTCTAGAACAAATGGAAGGAAGGAAGGAAGGAAGGAAGGAAGGATCAAGATCATCTGATTATCTTCATAAGGGTGAAATGTCAGCCAACAGACTAAATTGTGAAAGCAAAAGCTCTACAGCAGTATTGCCAGGCAGCAAAAGGCTTGGCACAGAATCCTGCAGAAGCATAACAGCTCCCATGTTCATTATAAGACTACAATTAATGATTAATACTCATCCAGGCCCAGCTTCTTTTCCCACACCGTCTATGTGGATTGCTCTCATAGGAGCTGCAGGCACAGCAGCACTTTTGATGGCAAGAGGAGTTCCCCATATGAATAAAGAAGAAAACAAAGATTCATGCTGAGAATGAAACGAGGTAACCTGACAGAGGATTTTAGTTCTCCATCAACCACAGCAGAAAATATATGTGGGATATTTCACACAAAGAGAAAGGTACATAGTCCAAAACTCTATCCATTGCTGCATTCTTGTTCTAACTTGAACTTTTAATTTTGTGATAAAGTAACGGAAGCCAATCATTTATAGGAAATTTCTTTGTGACAGTTTAATTTGGGGATAATGTAGTGGAATTGATTTTGAAAAGCAGCAGATGATATAGGGAATGCAAATATTCATCAGCTCTTCTAAGGAATATCAAGACAAGAAAATAAAAATGGAAGGAGGAGGTACATATATAGATTTGATTATAAACTTAAGATTATATTTCATTTCCCAGTATCTATTGAACAAAGGGATCTCTAATGACACTCAATTTAAACATTATTTTCTGAGAGGGCTAGACAAACAGAGAAGGATTTATCATAGGTTATTTAACTTCTCAGTTTTCTTCTTAGAAGACATGTAGCACCCATTTGTAGACTTTTCTGCATCTTCTTAACTTTGAAATAATTGAGTATCTATGAGACTGACAAGAGATCAGTGCGATGAAAAGGGCAAGAGGATGAAGTGACTAGGAAGTAATCTTTGCTCCTAGGATTACTTTGTGAGATATCACCTTTTGGTATCTTTCCTGCTATTTTATTAATAGTTTTTTTTTTTTTTTTAAGGGTTGCAGCAAGATACAGATTTCCAAACTGGCTGCCATGGAAACAAGTTGCTCATTAAGCCCCCTAGCAACCCCCTGTCCCCATTTTACATTGTTAGTGCTAAGGATGACAATGTGTATAGACTCAAAATGTTGTTTCCTTCAGTTAAATTTGGCGGTCTGTTACTGTGCAAGGATTTCTTGCTATTGGAGATTAAGAAGAACCACTTTTTCCTTCTTTTCAGCCAGCACTTGGGCAGTTGAAATAGAATGCCTGGAAGCCACCAAAAAACAGAGAGCAAAGGACACTAGAACAGTTTTAAAGCTGTGAGACAAGACCCAAAGTACAATCTGGCACTACTTAAACAGATAGGAAGGTTTAAAAAAAACAACAGCAACAACAAAAACCATCCAAACCTTGTGATCACTTATGTTTGGGTGCAAAAATCTGTAAGGTTTTCATTACAAAGATTGCAAAATGTGGTTGGTTTGTATGTTGTCAGCAAGGAAACAACTTTTCCTCAAACACAGAAATGGTAGGGGTAAGATGATGTATAAATTCTTGTTACCTCTAAAGAAACTTTCCCTCATTCATAATAAGGGTACAGTCAGCACTTGGACTCAATTTCAGGATTTCTAAATAAACAGGACACCAAGGGGGGTTTGTGTCTCTCCTCTTTCTTCCTACTGGAAGGACTTATTAAGATAATGTTAGCATTGTTGGCAGTATCTTCCATTAAAATGCCCTGCTCTGAAATTTTTATGATATTTCTGTACAATACTAGGCTCACTCAGAATAACTGGATCCTGTAAACCAAGAAGACTATCAGGCACAGGTCTGAAACTCAACTTGCCAATAGAGAGTTTCCTCACAGGCTTATGTTCACTACTGTCTTAAGATAAATCTGAGTGAAAAACTTCCGTGTCAAAACAAAGTGAATAAAAGGTCTAGAGGGTCTTGTATTCTATCACCCTTCAAATTGCCTTCCCTTACACCCCCTTGATTAGGCTGTGTTTGTCTACTCCTTTCTCCATGTCTTTATTTTCTCTGAAGACGCCCTTCCTAAATTTCCCCACTCCAGGTAGGGACTTTTAACTTTTAGGGTTTAACTCCAGGGGTTGCTGCACTGTTTTCCATTGCATCCTGAGATTAATAGTCCTAACCCGAGAATCACCTTTCTCTATTGCTTAGGTCTCAGGAACTTTGCAGGGATTTATTTGCCCTGTGCCCTGCATTTACCCTTTCTTCCCCAGCTAAGGTGGGGCTTCTGCCAATCTCTCCCATGCAGACAGCATGGTGAAAGTGAAGGTACCTAGGCCCTCCACTGGTATGGGCAAGCATAGCCCTATAAAATTCAGGAAAGCTTAAATAAGTTATATGGACCCAAATAATTCTAATGATTAAAAAAAGCGACTTTGTAAACTGCCACTTAGAAATGCTGCTGCTGCTGCTGCTGCTGCTGCTGCTGCTGCTGCTGCTGCTACTACTACTACTACTACTACTACTACTACAAATAACAACAATAACAATAACTATAACAATAATGATGATAAAATCCCACAACCTTTGCTGACATTCATTGGTGACTGAAGCAAACCATTTGAACTCAAAGCCAACCAAGATAGTAAAGAAGGTCAGCAATTGGGCCAGGAAACAGTAACAAAGATATCACTGATGGAGATTATGTCATCAGGTAAGTATCATCTATTCGTGTATGGAGATAATCAGGGTTTACAGTACAGAAGTGAGCCTGTGTGGATTTTGGTTTGGAATATTTCATTACTTATATAGCTTTAAGCTATAATAAAAAATAATAATACTTTTCACTTGCATAGTACTTTCATCCTTGGGTCTCATCTCAAAGCACTTCATAAACATTAATTAAGCTTTCTACCCCCATGAAGTGCATATTAGATTATTGTTATTATTATTATTATTTTTTAATGGAAAAAAAGAAGTTAAGTGATTCACCCAAGGTCACCTCCATCATGAACAAGAGGGCTGTCATCTGAGATGCTGTCTCCGAGCTATAAGAAAAGACAGGATGTTCTGGGGAGGATAAAGTAATATTGCTGCCTCTCTGTGATGTCTACCTGTATCAGAGATGGAAATGCATTGTCTTACCAATGTGTCTGTTGTTAGGCATACATGGGTAAATACCATTTTTTTGAGCAATAGAACTAATTAAACCTGATTTCCTTCAGATGTTTGTGCTAGGTTTCTCTGCTCCAAGTTTTTCTTAAGACTAGCATATTCATAATGTGATGCATATTCATTAATGTCTAATTTATGCTGAGATTACTTTCCAGCTTTCCTGTCAGTGAGGGATATTTATTTGGGTCTTTTTCCTCCACTCACATCCTTGTTTTTCTGAAGCTTACGGGAACTGAATGTCCTTGAGGTATTTCCTCACAGGAAAATGTGTTGATTTCACATGAGGACAGCATGCACTTTCCTCATCACCCTGACTGTTTTAGAGCTCATTTGCTCAAGAATCAGGTATGCTGAAGTGTAACACTTTTTTCTCCTCTGACCCTTTTGCCTGCAAGAGATGGATTGTAGCAGAGTGAGGGGAAAAAAATAGAAAGCACCTTACTCTTTTGCAGGAGAAACAAAGCAGAAGGCAACATCTTCAAGCAAACTCTGCCTATCTCTTCTGGCAACAGAGACATTCACTTTTGGTTTCCAGTCTTGTTGGGTGGAGAAAATAAAATCCTCTAATTAGTTTCCTCAGTAGTTTTAAAGCCGGTAGACTAAAATGTAACAGGACAAATGAGCTCACAGTCACAAACTGATTGATAGGAGACTGTCAATGGCTCATACTGAAGAGACTTAAGGCCTAATTGAAAACTCTTTGAATCCCATTTGAAGTTTTCCATCATTGTCACCAGGCTTTGGATTGGTTCCCTGACAGGAATGGAACAAAAATAACTTTTAGGGGAAGGAGGTTGTTTTTTGTATGGGTGTTTTTTCTCCTCAAGTTGAAATGGTTTTATTTCCTTCTTAGCAATATAAAATGTGTACTAAGTGTATGTGTATGCCCAACCAGCTCTTTTGGTTGACCTCTGTGATCACTTTTTATGCATGGTCACATACATGATATGACAAAACTTTTTTTCTTCAACTTTCATGAACTTAGAATTATGATGAGTGTGTGTTTAAACAAAGAAAGATTAAACATTTTTGCTAAATGTGGAGAGTACGTTCGGATGCCAAAATTAATTATCTGTTGAAATTTGCAAGAATCATACAGACGAAGAATTTCTAATAAACTACCACCCTTGGGCTTTGAACTCTCCATTTCTATAATAAAAAACAAAGAATGTAGCTACGAAATTACATAGATGAAAAGAAATTTTCACATTGAATACAGTCAGAATTTTCTGATTCCCTATATGTAATTCATATACATGAACACCTTTTTACAGAGTTTTGAAGTACGGGGTAGAGTCTGGGGTTTTCTCAACTAGACATTCGGGAGTCTCCTAATTAGGACTTCTCTGACAAGCATGTGATAGCTGCTCTGTATCCCCAACCCTCATCCCCAGTTCCCCAGTGCTGTACACCTGGCTCAGTCTAATTCAGTGGTGAAACAATCCCTGAATATAAAACACTTGAGATACAAAGGATGAAATAGCCCCTGATATTTTTCATTGTTCTTTTACTACCCAAAGCCACTTCTAGCCATTTCAGGTGACAATTGTTAAGTCTAAAAAAGAACATAACACAATATTACTAACATATCTATGAAAAGTCAAGCATGGTAATTTCATTTCAGAAAATTCCATCTTTGCTTAATATTATAAATGCCACAAAAGCACCATGGTCAGTCTCCCAAAATAAAAATAAAAAATAAATCATAAAAAAAATTAAGACATTTCTTTGTAAAAGATTTATATACATATATATATATAATGCAAGCTCTTCCTCACTGCCTGTACCTCTTCAGAGAAATAGTCCCTGAAATGTGCAGCTGACAAGAGGGTCTGACTGTTTCATAAACACTTTTTTCTAATTGTTAGCAATATTAACTTAACATAATGCATCATTTAAGGAAATTTCACCCCAAAATATAATAGATACATTGGCTTTGTTTCCTTTATATTGCTTAACATTTTAACATGCAGAGCAGAAATTTGATTTGTTTCATTTTCCATGTAATTTTAAACAATTCACATGAAGTCCAACTGGCATGGTCCTTTCAAGAGAATACTGTACTTGGGGAATGACTTCACCACAATTATGTGTAATGGGAGAGGGGATGATGAGGTACCTGTGCAGTGACAAAAGCAATGGTTTTGTGGTTAAGCAGCAGATTCTGGACTTGAAAGACTCTGTCCTGATTAGAACAATCAAGTTAACAACAGGAGGGTGTTCCAAAAGTTCAACTCCTCAGCCAAAAGAAACAACCAGAAGCCAAGAGGCCTTAGCGTTTTCTCTTGGCCTCAGATCAGCAAAGCACTTAAATACTTCTAAATACTTTGTTCAATGATTCTATTTGTTTACTTAATGCTGGACATCTGCTGAATTGCCACATTGAATCATTATCTTCAGAGATGTTTTTTCAGGAAGGACTTGGCTCGTCAGGCCAGACCTCAATCAGGACATCAATGTGACTTTACCAAAGACTGTTGTCAAGCATGTGCCCACTTGATGGCTTTGTCTGTTTCACCAAGTAATTCTGGGTGACAATAACAAAGTAGTAGGTAGATGTAGCCCATACTGAGCTTCTCACATGTCCTCTGTCTGCAGACTTATGCTTTAGACTAGATTTAGTCTGATCCCCTAGACTGAAAGTCACCACTGAAGAAATGCTTTAAAACTGTCCAAAGGACCTGGTCCTATTTTGGACTGTCCTACCTTGTAGGAGCAAGCTTCATTTTGTGAAATGTTGAAGCAAAGCTTCTGGATGATGTTCATATAGATCAAGCAGTTCAAGTAGATGAGTGTGATAGAGGGATAAAAAGAAGAAGAGGGAACTGCATTTGGAAACAACACCTTGAACCTCCCTGGTCTACAAGGAAATCACTCTGGCATGCACTTAAATGTCAGAGAGAGAGTCAGAGAGAATCTCCTAATCAGGTACCTCTATGACTTAATTTCCAACCTGTTGTACTTCACTTCTTTATCTCTCTTTGTGAGAGAAATCTGGGCTGAAATTTCCCAAGAGGTCTAAAAAAGATGACAGAAGCTACTGAATGGCTGCAGGATATGGAAGCCAACTCTCTTTGGAAATTCCAGCTTGGACTGAAAATATCTTAGCAAAGGTATTTTTCTCATCCTGTGTATGCGCAGTTCTTGCCATACTGAGAACCCTTCCCCAGTCCTTTGTTTTAGACTTTTTGTTAAGCTCAGTTGAAGGAAATTGCTGCAAAAATAGGACACGTGAGTCAAAACAATATTTGCAGAATGCATCCACTTTCTTAAAATATGTTTTTTTGCAATTGTTTTTAAAACAATAATCTCAAAACAAAATCTTAAAACAAAAATCTTAAATTCAGCTGTTGTTTTTTTTTTATCTGAAACCTTTGTTTGTTTGTTTTGTCAAAAAGTTATTTTTTTCAGCTGCAGAGTGATGAATTCTAAGGAACTCTGGTTGTATGGCTTACTGTAAATTAATAAATCATAAGAGTAATTTATTAGGGATAGAGTCCATTTGCAGAAAATTATTATTCTGTAGTCTTCCTTAGGCAGGCAGGAAGGGTGTCAGTTATTAAACAGTAACCTAATACTCATCTCTCGGTTTTGTTACAAAGATGGAATTCTCAGATCTATTTTTATGAATAAATAACAACAAAACATATTTAAGAACACGGCTAAAAGTTCATACCATAGTTCTTAAAAATTTTCTCTGTTTTTGAGGTGCGTGTTAACACAATGAAATGGAAGTAATTTCCAATTTTCCTATAGAAATTTGAGTGTTACTAAATTGTTTTATCTTCATAAAGCACTTGCATATACTATTCCTTATGAGTGCATGAGTTTGAGTGTACCTACATATACCTGCATGTGTTAATATTTGTGTGCCTGTTCATACATATATGTCTATGTATGCATATCAGAGTTATATGCATGTAACTACTGTTTCTGAATGGCTTCATTATTAAAAAAATAATGTTCACTGATGGCTTGAAAGCGTTTGTACATCTCATTACCACTGGGGTGGAAAAGGTATCCCTAAATACTAAATCCAGAAATGTCTAGTAATATTGGACAGAGTTATAAAAACAATAACAACAATAAAACCAGGTGATTCGAAAAGAAATATGGCTTATAATTCTTATTACTTAGATATTTCAGGTCTCACTAATAGCCATGAAAGAGAGTAAGATATACACATGATAATCTTATTTATAAGTCTGAAATTCATTCATGTTAAGACAAAACTTACTTTCCTTAACTTTATCTTATTACCTAGGTCACAGATAAGGCTAATATGGAATTTACTGATCCTGGACCTGAAAAAGCTGCTATCATTGGAACTAATCTCACTGCCTGAATAGAATGAACCAAGTCCAGTTTCTGTAAGCTTTTGTATATGATCATACTCTTTTTCTTCTGGCATCAGTGATGTGTGTGCAGAATTAATTCCCTGCCATACTTTACAGTGGAGCATAATCTTAAATTGTTTACTAGGCTACAGGTTGATTTTCATCTACCAGAGGCTTAAACACAGAGATACTATCAGTTACAGAAATGCAATACTGCCATGTTAGAAAAAAATACATGTTGATCTTACCCATACTCAGCATTCTGCTTCCAAATCTTGCAAACTCCTAAATAAGGGAGTAGTGAAAATGGTGGCTTTAAGGTATTATGGAAAATGAGATTGCAGAAAACATCTCTCTCAGAAAACATCTCTCTCAGATGAATTATGATAATATTTTTATGACATTCATTGGTAGTTCTTGGACCAGAGTATAAACTGGTAGACAAACTTATTGGGCTGCTTGCCCAGAATATGGCAGTTAACAAACACAAATGGGAGATAATGACTACAAATCCACGACTGTACATGTGCTGCAAGAATCTTTCTTTCTGCAGCAATACTTTTTGGGAGGAAAGTTATTAGAAGAATTACACTGGCTATGGACACTCATTTTTATTTGCTCTTGTCATGCTTATTGTCATTTATATTCATTGAATAGCTAGGGAATAGAAATCATTCCAGAGGGCCAAAATTACAGCCAAAAAAAATCATGAACTGGAAAAAACAAGTCAACCACTGAATTGTAGCTGAACTGTTGTTTAGCTCAGTGCTTTGTTGGATAGTACCAAAGACAAAAGAAAAAAAAAAAAAAAGACAACAACACCCCCCTACACACAGACACACACACAAAAACACTTTCATTAGGAAAGGAAATGTTGTTTGTGGCTTTTTTTTTTTTTCCCCTTTAAGGTTTATTTCTAATTCTATGCTGTGATTGGTTATCTCCAGGGTTGTGTAGGTGTATACACGCTTTGTAGCCTCTTTGCACTTCTTCACATAACCTCACATTTTGAAATAACTCCTGGTGGGTTTTTATTTAACAGAATCATCTTATTGTTAGCATTACCACAAAGTACCTGCAAAGTTTCATTTACAGTAATAAACAAATAATAAAATTAAATTAAAATTAAATTAAATTAAATTAAAATAAAGAAAATAAATAAAATAAAATAAAATAATAAAATAAAATAAATAAAATAAAACAAACCAAAATAAAATAAATAAAACAAAACAAAACAAAATAAAATAAATAAAATAAAATAAAATAAAATAATAAATGCATTGAGTTTTGAAAAAGACTTTTTCATTCTCAGACAAAGTAATTTCCAAAAAAGTAAATAGCTTTATCCCCACTTAGGCCAGGTAATGTTTCATTGAAATCAAGAAAAGGTCTGAACATCTATGAGATAGAGATGAGTAACTGTATCAAAAATACAATCAAATATTTATAAAAGTGAAGGACATTTCATGGGGAATCAGCAACAAGTAAGTGTTGTGCACAAGCATTAAGCAATCAATGCATATTAGCAATTAATAAAATAACTTTCATAAAAAATGTATAAAAACAATTACTCAAATAATAGAAGCAGAAATTAAATGCTATGAAGTTTAGGTATGTCAGTAAGAAAGCTGAGGCAGTATGTAGGGTCTGAGAAGAGACAGAAATTGGCTAAGCCAAAGAGTTGCAATGAGCTTATGCAGACAGCAGAAACTGTGAAGAAGCTTCTTGTGGCATTAATGATGACTTCTGTATGGAGGACGGCAGTGGAACAAAGAGGACCAATCAGTCTCCTTGAAGAGGCCATGAATCTGACACAGTGATTCTAAATCCAAGCTTGTGGTACAAGGGCAATTCTGATGGTCTGTTGGGTGGTCCAAACACTGTAGTACTGGCTGCTGGCGTCAGACATGTCCAGAGACCTGGGGTCTGGGCAGTCCCTGCCACTGCCTGAGGGCATGAATGGGAAGAGGTCCCATCAGCTGTGCTGTGTATATTTCACTACTTACCCCTCAGCCCTGATACTGTTACAGGTCTATAACAGAAATCACAGAATGCTGGGTTTGGCCAGTGAACTCTATTCGCTGTTCGGCATCTCTATTTCATTGAGCTGCTACCTAAGTGCAATGTGATCCATAATCCATCTGAATATGAAAGGGAACTTCCTTACTGTGAGGGTGACAGAGCACTGGAACAGGTTGCCCAGAGAGGTTGTGGAGTCTCCTTCTCTGGAGATGTTCAAAACCCACCTGGATGCCATCCTGCAAAACGTGCTCTAGGTGATCCTGCTTGTCAGGGGGGTTGGACTAGATGATCTTCAGAGGTTCCTTCCAACTTCAACCATTCTGCGATTCTGTAATTCTGTGATAATGTTTGCTGAAGAAGAACTGAAATGAGAGGTTAGAACATATTGCCGAACAGGACTGGGTTACCTTGGCACCTCTACCTGGTAGTGAACTTGGAGAAGTAATTAAGGAATATTTAATTTTACCTGAGTTGAATGTCATATGGGTGAAGACTTAATCAGACACTCACTAAGTGGTAAAGCTTTTAGAGTCAGACTTTATGTAGATGTCTACATTTCTGAACTTTGAGATAGTTTTTTTCTTTTTTCTTCCTTCTTGCAGAAATATGCAGAGTGCAACTCTTGCTCACCAAGTTCTTCTGTCTTTTCAAATGCATCATTTTCATCTGGTTCTTGAGTATGGTCCTGCTCAAATCCCTTCAGACACTAAATATAACCAAGACTCAATCATCTATAAAAGATATGATGTCTTCAGAAGAAAAATTGCACTTCATGTACACTTTCCTAGCCAGTTGTGAAATCCTGAATGACAATAGATTGGAAATGTTTGTAACCCTTTACTACTTTGCTTGTGCTGTTAATGTAAGGTAAAAGGTAAAAGTTTTACATCTCAAATGTAAAAATCTCCAGTCTCTAAAGCCTGGTCTAAACCTTTACCAAACTGTTGGGAGCTTTGTGGCCTTTTGATTCCAGATGGAAATATCACGAGAACGACTTTCTTGTGAGAAACCTACAACTTTGAATTTGTGTATATACAAATGTGCATATGCGTACATATATAAATTCTGATCTTTTTAAAATAAGCTTAGCTGAATGTGTTACTAGTAATGAGTAAAAGTTTTAGGAAGAAGTCCAAATTTATCCAAAACAGCTCAGTAGTGTTTCATTCAAACCCATTTTAAACTTGAATTTTTCTGCTTTTTACCACAGAGACATTCATAGACAATATCCTCTTGGATAATCAAATGCAAACTGCTGTATTAAATTAACTCGACCTTAATAATCAGAAGGCCCCAGAAGTGAATTAAAGAGAACAAGGTGTTAAGCACAGTGAAATGAAGGGAAACAGAACAAAATTAAGGAATGAAGAACAGATAAGTAAAAGATAACAATTTGGTGTCATTTATACAAAGCTCTCAGAAATCTGTATCTTGTGGGTTAAGGCTTGAATCAATTTATCTATATTTGGACATGCCTCACAGTGTCAACAGGAGCCAGGAACATGGGGAATCTAGAAACACTTGTACAATAATTAGCAATAGCCTTAACAGCACAGCCCAGCCAGCCCTGGTTCAGCATGAGCTCTGGCTATCACAGCAAGCCCTGAGAGAAATTCAAGTCAATAGAGAACAAACCGTGTGATGCATGTGAATTTGCTTTGTGCAGAGCTGCATCTTGTTGCCTCTGAATTCTGTAGTGTCCCCAGAAAACAAGTGTGTTGCTGAAGGAATCAAATGAGGTCACACCAAGGTGTCTGGCAGTGACCAAGCAAATAATTCTGAATGAGCAAATAAAGAAAGTTTATTGTACTTGAAAGTTATTGTATTTGAAGAATTACACCATTGCTGGCATGGGTTGGAAAACTGAGAGGTATCAACTGGCGCAACACTAATGATTCCTGTTTATACAACGTTAAGGTCTGTCTCAGTGTCTCTAAGGGTCATTGAAAATCAAAAGACCATTAGCTGGTCTTCTGGTGGGATATAATACCTGATTTAATAGACTATTGTGTACACATGAATGTAACATAACACTGGGTTTTTATTTATTATATTATATTATATTATATTATTTTATTTTATTTTATTTTATTTTGAGTGAGTTTCCTTGTGTAGCTTAGTGGTTTAATTTCAGTAAAGACAAAGGAAAACCTCCATCAAAAAATTCATTCCATTTTTGAAAACGTGTTTATGACAATGAAGTTAGCTGAGATACCACCCTCAGAATTCAGAAAACTGTATGATGACATACTGTTATCCTATTGACAGCAGTAAAGCTTAAGCTGCCATTGAAAGTTAGATATATACTTAAGCACTGGAAAAATAAAAATAAAAAAGCATTATAGATTTTGATGACTGACTGACTACTTGTTTCAGTAGCATGAGGTTAACAGGCACCTCTCTTGGCCAAGTCACATGGTTGAAATGTCTTACATTCTTTTCCAGATGCTACAGAAATTTAATTGCCCATAATAACACCACCCAAATTTATTTAAGCATTCAGCAGAACAGCAAAAACAGACAAAAGAAAGCAAAAAGCTTTCAAACTACAAATTCCTCTTTGTTAGCACAAAAGCATTAGTTAGTATTTGTTTAAACAGCTATCAGTCCAACAGTCTAACAGCTATCAGACTATCAGTTTTCTTAGATGGTACAAACAACAGAGGCTAAAGTCGCAGAGCTTTTTCTTTTGAATAGATGAAATTAATATAGACTAGTTAAGTCAGCTGCTCTTTGGTAACTTGGTCATTTGATTTTGCACTCAGGAGCATAGAATTTTTTTTCTGGGAGGTAACAATTGTTTTAGACTAAGTTTCAAATTCTTTTGTGATGGGGTGCCTCTTTCATACTGTTTTTACAATTTGAAGAATAGGTCCATGCTTTACAGAAGGACAATTTGCAATTTTCAGCAGACAAAATTCAAGTCAGTACGTTAAAGAGAAGGATCCAACATAGTTTTGGTTCTACTGAAGCAGACATCTATGATGTATTTTGCCTTTTTTTTTTTTTTTTTTTTTTTAAGGAAAGTGATTAGAAAATCCTGACATACAGTTTATTAAAATAATCTTAAGAAATTTTGAATGCAGTTTGAAGAAGTATTCCAGAAGTACCTTCTTACAAGGAAGAGAGAAAGTATATGACCCATTTATCACAAAAACATACCTAAAAAGTGCTTAGCTTCACTGAATTCTTCAAGCATCATTCCCTCAGAACAAGGATATGGAGTGATATATTCAAAGGACTAGGATTTTAAATTAAAAATACTATTCTCAGGCTATTTTCAATGAATTTAAAAATTCATGTGTTATTGCTATTAAAAAATAATAACAACAGAAGAGATCAAAATGTGGCAATGAAAAACATCTGTCTCTGGTGTCATGTGAATAGTGAGTCAAAACTGAATAGATCAGTTATTCCAGTGAGAATATCTGTCCCACTGGTCTGTAAAATATATTTCCTAGAAATGCATGTACTTATTTCATGCTTGGAAAGATACATAAAATCTCATAAAAGTGCTATGAGGGTATAAACAACCAAAACAGTGTTGTGACAGAGGAAGTCTGCAGATTAATGATTAACCAAGCAAGATTTTTGCTTGCATGGCAAGGGGAGGAATGCTAGGGCTTTTTTTGTTCAAGGGGTGTTGAGAAAGCAAGGATGGAAAAGAAGCTTATAAAGAGAAAAAAATACTGATGGGCAAAGAAGGGAAAGTAAGGAAACAAAGACTGGTATTCCTGATATTGCAGCTCCAAAGAACTGTTCAGGAAATGGTGTAACACGGATAATTTCAGAGATTGAAAAAGGAGAGGGAAAAAAATAAACAAATAAATAAAAATAGTCTTTTATAGTAGTACAAAGATGCTTTATTGTTCAATCATGCAACTGAAGTTTGTGCAGAATGTTGTAGAATACAATGTTTGGAATTGTAAGAATCCAGCTCTTGCATTACAGAAAATCACTGCCTGGTGCTGCCAGTCTATCCTTGCTTGCCATGATCATCATAGCTGTAGAGGATCTTTCAGTGTCACTTCAAAAAATAAGATGGTTGAAAAGGTTGAGGGTTGTTTTCCTTAATGGCAAAAACAACACCACTCTACACTTTCTAGTATAGACAAACACCTGTCACTCTCCCTGGGGGACTGAGGGTGGTGACACCAAAAAATTGAACCAAAAACCACAGAGTCCGAGAGGAAACATTTATGTAAAATGCCAGTTCTAGACTGGAATTATAGTCCCAGAGCTCTAGAGTCTAACGGGACCCGGAGAGAGGCAAAGTCCATTTTGCTTCATTCTGCTTCAGTGCAGAAAATTACTACAGCCACAAAGAGGAGATTGCTTTTGTCATGCTCTTCCAGTTCCTGAGGGGATCCACAGTCAAGGAACATTACCTTAGCCCTTGTGAAGCTCGTATAGCTCATTTGATCTATAAAAAGCTTTACAAGCTTAACTCACCTTAATCAGAAGCTGACAAGGAACTATAATCACTTCTATGCTACCCACAAAGAAAACTGATGCTGCAGGTTTAGTGATGATATTGAGGTCTGCTCTGAACATCTGAGGCAAAACTGAAACAACAACACAGATATCTGATTTACTTACAAAGTAAGTAGATAGATAAGCTACCTCTCCAGACATGATTTGGTCTGATTTTCTGGATTTTGGGAAAAGGAAAAAGAAAAAGAAAAAAGAAAAAGAAAAAGAAAAAGAAAAGAACAAAGAAAAAGAAAAAAAAGAAAGAAAAAGAAAAGAAAAAGAAAAAGAAAAAGAAAGAAGAAAAGAGAAAGAGAAAGAGAAAAAAAAGAAAAGAAAAAGAAAAAAGGGAAGGAAAGAAAAAGAAAAAAAAGAAAAAGAAAAAAAAGAAAAAAAGAAAAAAAGAAAAAGAAAAAAAAGAAAAAGAAAAAGAAAAAGAAAAGAAAAAAAGAAAAGAAAAAGAAAAAGAAAAAGAAAAAGAAAAAAAAAAGAAAAAAAAAGAAAAAAAAAGAAAAAAAAAAGAAAAAGAAAAAGAAAAAGAAAAAGAAAAGAAAAAGAAAAAGAAAAAAAAAAGAAAAAGAAAAAGAAAAAGAAAAAGAAAAAAGAAAGAAAAAAGAAAAAAAGAAAAAGAAAAAGAAAAAAAAAAAAAAAAAAGAAAAGAAAAAGAAAGAAAAAGAAAAAAGAAAAAGAAAAAAAAAAGAAAAAGAAAAAAAAAAGAAAAAAAAAAAAAAAAAGAAAAAAAATCTGAAACTTCATCATGATTTCCAGGATAGGACTGGACTTACTAGATTCATCTTCTAAGTCCCCTACTTCTCTAGGTAATGGTACTAATACACTCTTAATAGTTAACCTCGTTAAAAATATGTTACACCTGTGGCAATATAATTTATTCCTTCAAGTTTTTAGACTCTTTCTGTTGTGGAATAATTAAATATATCTGCAGTATAAGTAATATGCATGAGGTATCCTTGACCCAACTAACTCAGGTAAGAAGGCTGTGGGGATGCAGCTGCAAAGATGCAGAGTAATGAAACAAGGATTTACATGATAAAAGACCTCAATAAACATTTAGGTTCCACATAGGAAACATGGGTGCAATTTTGTGGAATATTTTCTAGTAAAAGAAGAGTCAAGATCAATACTCCCCATCATTTTAATGCAAATCTATCTCATAGTGGGACATCGTGATACAGAGCAGGTGGATTGGTTAAATTCAGAACGCTGTTAGATGCCTAGAAGGCATAAACAGTGGTTTAGTCACTTGAAGAGCTCAATAGGCTCAGAAGTCATAGCTCCCAATCATTCACCCTGGGACAGTACTTATTTCATTATGGCTCTGTACCAGAGGACTATTGTACATTGCATTTGTTGTATGGTCAGTCTTTCTCTTCAACCGACAAAATCCCATGTGAGTCTCTGTGTATACTGCAAATACACACTTTTTTCAGATTTCTGTACTTCACAGACTTGGGAGGATTTCTCAGAGTTACTCTTTGAAATAAATGATTATCCTACCTCACTATCATTTCATATACCATGGTCAGACCAGGTTTGTGAATCCTCTTTTTGATGTCAGAGATCTTCCTGAGGCAACACCCCTTTACTCCTTCCTTGAAGAGTTTAGTGTTGCATCCATAATATTTTCCCTACAACATGTTCTCTGTTTTTATTCTGACTGGTCTCCGTTTCCTTTTGTACTTTTATGTTGATTGTGTCATTAAACTCTCAGATCTTTCACAGTAAGTAGTATGCTTCTGTTCTCACTACAGCTAATAGCAGAACATCTGCTTACTGCAATTGTGTAGGTTCACACCATTCTGGCTGCCTTTTCTAAATGACTGTGCAATTTCCCCTTATTCTGCTGCTCATTAACTATGCTGTCAAACAAGTCTGCCGTTGTGTTACAAACTGGGGATCTTACAGTGGGAGTGACTGCTGGGATTCAGTACCAGAAAAGATGTGACAAAAAGAATCTACATACCCAATACAGAATAATTGTTCCCAAGGTAACTGTAAATCCAGGCCAGGGAACATAGTTTTGAAAGGTACTACCGACATTTGTAGAATAGTTGCTATAAAATATCATAGTCAATTTCACTTTAAAATAGCTATGATGGTTCATGTCAAATGAGGAAGTACCCCTGAATTTATGGGGAAAATGTAATCCTTATTCTTCAGCACATTTCAAGAAACAAGAGAGCTAGCATATTTAAATGCTATTTGAATTTTTTAAATGCTATTAAAATTAAAAAAAAATAATAATTTTTTAAGCGTAGTTCAGAAACCCATATTAAAAGAGAAATATACAATGTCTCTAAACAGACAAGGCTGTATGTATTTGAATATATCCCTTTTCCCTAACATCTCATGATCAAGTACAATGTACAAAACATTATAAATTTTCTATTCAAAAGTTCAAGGGCAGGGACCTGATTTGTATACATCCTCACTTTTCCAGGGGGGAAACAGAGCATTTTAAAGCTGGGGTCCAGATTTTGTTAAGTCTGTTCTTTGGTCTCTTCACTGGTCTTCAATATACTTAATTCCACCAGCTTTAATAAATGTTGTTTGATTTGTAGAAGCATCACGGGAAAATTGGCAGATGAGCCTTGAATTGATATGGTTGACCAAATAGATCTGTCAGGCTTTTTTCTCCTTCCCTTCCACTGCTGAATGCCCAGCTCAAGTCTGTGGCAGGCACGTACGTACAGTGTAGGCTGTGATGTGCTGTGGGATGCAGAGCCTTGAAGCATGAAAAAAGTTGATTAAAATGAAAGCTATGATAATCACTCTTTCATCTAAACATCCTAGTGGGGCTTCACAGGACGGATGGCTGTGTGCAGAAGGTCAAGGGTGGCTAATATTATGACAGACTAAGTGACATCTCTTAAACAACTGTCATTGTGTTTCAGAGACCAATGCTCCAGACATGTCACTGATGGCAGGCACAAAAAGTGTATATTGGATATCAGGAATTTATCACCGTTGCAAGTGAAGACAAACAAATATTGGACAGAACCAAGCCATAAAAGCCATGCTCAGTCTCAGAAATTGTGCTTCAGTTATTCAGGAAAACCATCTAGTAGGGATTTCAAGGTAAATGCTCATTTCTTTTAAGTCAACAAAATTTGTCCTCTGTAAAAACAGACACTTCAAACTTATGACTCGAAGAAAAGACTGAAACAGGTTGAATCCTGAATCAAGTTTATATTACATATATAGCATGATAGTTTTCCGAACACTATATTTTGTTGTTGTTGTTGGTGGTGTTTTTTAAATTATTTTCAAATTTTCTTCAGAGTTTCCCAGGCAGCTTGTCCTGATTTAATGTCCACCTGAAACATCCGAAAAAAAAGCATATTAAAATGCAGTACAATTGGGATATCTATGTTTAAAAATATTATCTGAATATGCAATGGCAAACAGGACTTTTTTTTTTACTGTTTTTTTTTTTTTTTTTTTTTTAACTCCAAAGCAACCAATCTCTTTTAACAAATACAGAACAAAAAGAGTGAAGACAATCAGCACCTTTTGTTTGATAGGAACAAAGGAAATGTCAGGCCAAAGGATTAGTCTTTTCCAGAAAGCTATAAGCATCTGAAAAGAGGGTTTATAATGAATGTGCCTCTTCAACCAGAACAAGCACACAGTGACTGCAGAGCTATCATAACGCAACATACCGTTCCAGTGGGAAATAAACACACATCAAGAAATCTTATTATTTCTATGACTATGCTACAACATGAGTAATTTTAATGAGTATAACAGGAACTGCCTTCCTACAGTTACTCTGCAGGCATTCTTCTAATACAAAGTACAGTGGGATCCAAGCCCTTTCAAACTTCTCTGGGCGTAGAAGACATATAAAGGGGAGATTCCCTTGAAATTTCTTCTCTCAGTTTACAACAATTCAGGTCACTTCTGCCATGTCCCTTCAGCCATTCCAGTAAGTGTTTACATGGAGCTACAATGCTAACAATGGCTTCAATTCTCTGCAATATATTTTGGGTTCTGTGTAAAGGGCACTGCTATTTTATTCTCTTCATTTCTTCAGACACCGACAGTGACTCCAGGTCTCCAGCAACGTAAATCACATGTAATTCCATTAAGTCTGTGGTTAGGACTGATGTTTTCAAGCCTAAACTATCCAAATGTGCCCTTCTGGGTTAGTCCAACAAAGTTTCATGCCATTTCGTACTCGATGGGGACTACTGACAACCCCAAGGACATTTGTGCTGGGGAACCTTTAGCTGTAACTTTCAGACAAGGAACTTCCAAAAAATGTCAAACTCATAAAATTGTACATAGGCACAACCTGTCATTTCACTGTGTTTAGTAAGTTATACTTTGATCACTTCAAAAGTATTAGGTACAGATTATCAGTTGTAGTAAATCATTATAGTTCAGCTGTAGCCAAAGAAGGTTTTCTGATTTATGTTCAAAATGATCTGACCCAGAGAAGTGTATAGTAGTTATTTCCCCATCTTGTCTAAGGAGGAAACTTTTTGTCATATTTCATGAAATAATTTTTTATATCTTCTAAAGAATTTTCCCTCCACAGAGTGAGTAACCTGCTTCCTTGATCCTGATGATTTTATTCATTAACTCTTCTCATTTTAATATTTTTCTTGGTTTAATTAACTTTTTAGATATTCCCATTCAATTACTATGCTTTTCTAATAGAAAATTGTCATGTACTTGAATGTTGTGTGACTTAGAATGGCAACATTTCCTTCTGTAGGTAAAAAAATCAAGGAGTTCATGGTAAAATGTAAATGTGTCCCAAAGTGCGTATTCAAGATCTATTTCCATAATTCAAGAGATAAAGAAAAAAAATCATTGAAATTCTGAATACACAGAAGATTCCTGCTTAAAAGTAATCCATAAGACAATTAGAGTGGGTTTTATAAGGATCAGAAATCAGGATCCTTCACAAACTCAAACAAGCGGGGCTTTCAACCCATGTCCTGAGACAGTCACGTCCTGCTTTTAGGCTTTCATGAATGAATGAGAGTGCAAGCATGCTGCCACATTTTATCACTGGACCTGCAAGATTGTTTCATCTTAGTAGAGCTTTAAAAGCGCCACAAGGTACAGCCTGCCCCTATTTCCTAGCTGTAACCAATTGCAATCCCCATTTCTTTTATGACCACAAGTTCTGTTTGTGAGTTACTCTTTTATGTATCTTTCATACACAACATATGCATCCAATACAAAATATTAGACTCCAAAAGTGAAATATGCTGGCAGTCCAGAAACAATACTCTGATAACAATATCACTTTAAAAGAGAAGAAAAATGATAAGTGTAAAAGGGATAGATAAAAACCATTAAAATTGACCAGCTTTACTGCTCCAGAAAATGGGATTAGAGTAAGAAATTAAGGATCAAAAATAGGACTTGGGAAGAGGAGGGTCAAGATATTCTTATTTTGGTTATGAGACTTTAACCTCTCTTTGGATAGGTGTTCTGAAGTAAAATCAATAGAAAATTAAGCCAAGGAGTAGCAGCCTGGTTCACACTCAGTTCCCACAATTAAGACTAGTGACAAGTGACTCTAGAATACCTGCCACCATTTCAGCTACAGCAGAACATGGTACAGCAAAGCCTTGAGAGGGTGGCTGGGATTATGGAGGATATCACCCTTCTCAAATTGCAGACACAGGAAGACAAATGAGAACAGTACTTCTACAAAGCTATTGGCTCAGCCTGAACACTCTTCCATGCTCCAAAGAGACTCTGAATTGACTGTGTTAGCAGGGTTCTTGCCTACTCAGAAAGAAGTTAAACTAAACAGCATGACTCAGCTGAGAGATTGTGTAATCTGCACAGTTCCAGGTAATAAAATAAAATAATAATAATAATAATAATAAAAAGGCTGGATTAGTGCATTTGATACCTTCTGCAAGTATTGCCATGTGCTTTATAAAGTAATGAATTTGATGCTTGAATAGTCCACTGGCTCTGAAGGCAAATCATTGCTTGATTTATCTTCCACTCGTTTTAAAACTTGCCATGGGATCTTTAATTTCCACATGGGCAACCAAACCAATCCTTAATATAATATCTCCTCTGAAGTACTTGGCATCTTATAGTGCAGCAGCTACCCCTACCACCCCCGACACTGCACTGCACTATCTGCACTGGGGATAAGCACCGTCAACTGAATCCAATGTGGTCTCAGCCAAGAGTAAAAGTGACTAAGCTACGGTAGCTCTAGAAATAGCAAAGTTTACTGGCTGCACCTCCACTATGATAGTGCTAACACAAATTCTGTCTCTTCCAAACTTTCAGATAAAAAAGAATTTCAGATCAAAACATTTGTTGCTTAGGACAGCTCAAAAGAACTTTGTAGCCACTGTCTGGGAGCTGATGGTTTTGAGCTCTTCCTCAATATTCAACACAACATTTTGATTTCTTTCATCTAGAGATTCCTGGATCCACTTTATCTGAGACCTACTAATCCTTTCGGTTCTATGTATTCAGCAGTTATTTGAATTCATTGAAAAAAAGAGGCAATTTATAATCCCACTAATGGGAAAGAAAGGGATTCTGATTTGACCAGGAGAACTGAAAATATATTTGTACTTTGTCCTTGTATACCCTCTCAGAGAATCAAGATATTTTGTCATATACTACTTCGAATCAGGTCTACAGTAAGCTTCTTAAATACAGAGTTCAGGGAGTCCATGAGAAATTGAACAATTTCTCAGTTCCAGGGGATTTTGCGCAGAAGCTGCACAATAGGGATTTGGAGCAAACTTTCAGAGGTAATTAAGCAATTGGAAAGTAAGCAACTAAATATCCTTAAAACTTGCCTCATATATTGATGAAAAAAAAAAAAATCTGTTCCTTTGCACTATTTTTTTTAGCTCTGTAACCTCAAAAAGCATTCAGCTGGGCAGTGACATATGGAAAGTATCTAGCACTTGGCAAGACCAGACCACAGATTTAACTAACCAGTGTTTTCCTACTGTTCTATCTCAGGGCTCTCACCAGTGAAGTGTCATGCTGAATGACACGAGGCTGATGTCTGAGATCAGCCCTTCTCTTCTTTGTCTAGTTGTTGCTCTTTGTACACAAGTCACACAAAGACCTTGTGATTGTTAGGGAGTCTGGGTTTTGATACAAGTATAATCCTCATGCAAACAGCAAAGGTAATAGAGGTGTCCAATGTTACCTTTCTCCAGGATTTCTCTACATATTCCTCCTGGGGACATTGTTCCTATTATTTATTTATTTATTTATGTTTGGTCACAGAAGGTGAATCTTTCACTTCAACAGGATATCTCTTAGTATTGCATCGGCATAAGGTTTCCCCATCTTAACGTCATCTGCGGTACATCTCACAGAGGTCAAGATAGCTGTGCATGATGAAATATGAACAAAGAAAAGGATTTCTTGCAAAACATTGAATAACTTTCAGTCCAATTAAGAAATAAGCATGATGAAAAAATCACAAGAATCACTATGACCACTGTTGTAGTGATACCAGTAATAATGTGCCAAAAGGAAATAAAAGAGCCAAACTTGATTGAAGATAAATTTGTGTAGCTGACGTGGATTTTTTATGTTTGTTCATTTTCTTTTAAGCTTGCTGTTAGAACTAAAGAGAGGCAATAATGGATGACAATGGAGTCCCCATGAGGCCAGAGATCAGAATCACAATTTAAACCAATCAACTCTAGATGTAAAAAGTAATATGCATATTTAAAAAAAAAAAAAAAGGAAAAAAGCTGAAATTTGAAATTATTGTTTTTCCTTTCCATTCTGGGGAACAATTGTTGTTCCACTGAGAAAGGATCATGAAGTTCCTTAAGTGAAAATTTCCCTTTTTTCCACAACTGTATCAATTATATATTTTGAAAACTTGGTAAAGTCCAGGGGACCTATTACAGAGTGTGGGAAGATTCAGAAGACAATTCCAGTTCTTTTTCCAAGACGCGCAAATTTTTGAAAGTATCTGAGTTAGCTACCCATTGAAACTTAAATTCTTCAAGATATTTATCCCTTTCATTTTTTTTTTTTATTTTATTTTTTGGTCACTTTAATCAATTATAATACCAGTGCTACTTAGACTCTGATCATTTCCATATATCCTTTTTTCACATCCTATGCCCAAAACTGTATACAGTAATCAAAATAATACTTTACCAATACCAAAAGAAGAATTATCTCAGATGGCTTGCAACAGATACTCTTTCTTAAGATTTTTCTTACAGTTCTCCCTTTTTACAACATTGTTAAGTGGAATTTAAGCTAATGAAATGCTCTTTCCAGAATCTCATTCCCCACTCCACATTTTGGCAGATAATTACTCCTAAGTATAGATAATTGTATCAGTCCTTAATGAATGGACTATAATTTTCCTCTAATTGGTCAAAAGCATTATGAATTTTGTCCATGACTTCTGATGTGCCCGTAGCTCTCCCTAATTTGCTGTCCTTCAGTTTATATGATCTATGCCATCACTCTGTATGCAAATAAAAATAGGGATCAACATCAGGTTCAAGACAGCTTTCTGCAGAAACCTACTTGGTAATTACTGTCCAAGTATAGGTCTTCATGATCTTTCAAATTTACCTTAGAAGACATGCAAGCCTGACTGCCTGAATTTCATATATGACTCAAAATTATCTATTTAATTCTCCTTTAAACAAAAATCTGTATCTTGTCATAGTCAGTTATGGCTTGCTTTCTCTCCTTAACTTGTTCTTCACAAACACATGTGGGCCATTAGCCTTGTCTCTTATAACTTAAATGCTTATGAATCCAATCACAACTCTCAGAAATGTTGAACCAAGTGACTTCTCCAAGGTCAAAGAGTGAGTCAATCAGTACCACAAAGGTTAAATTTAGGAAAGTCCAGATGTTAATCTTGTTAATCACAGACCTTGCCTGTATCAGGGTGTGTATAATAGAATACAGTAGAATAGAGTAGAACAGAGTGTAATGGAACAGAGTGGCTCAGTTGGAAGAAACTTACAAAGATCAGCAAATCCAGCTGCCTGACCACTTCAGGGGTAACTACAAGTTAAAGCATGTTATTGAGAGCATTGACCAAATGCTTCTTGAACATGAAGCATTAAAGACCTCACTAGGTAGCCTGTTCCAGTGTTTGACCACCCTCAGTGAAGAATTTTTTCCTAATGTCCTGTCTGAACCTCTCCTGATACAGCTTTGTGCTGTTCCCTTGCATCCTGTCATCAGTTACCAGGGGGAAGAGACTGGCACTTCACCCTCCGCTTCCCCTCCTCACAAAGTTGTAGAAAGCAATGAGGTCACCTCTCAGCCTCCTTTTCTCCAACCTAGACAAACCAAGTATCCTCAGACTCTCCTCAAAGGAGAGTATCTGCTTTTTTAATGGTATCTGGTCAAGGACCTTTTCAAGGACAGCAGAATTAATAAGAAAGGGAGGAAGCGCTGGGAACTAAACCTGGTCAGTTGTACTCATTGATAAGGAAAGCAATGTCATGTGAGAATGTTCCAGGAAAAACAACATGGAGCTGAATCAATCGCGAAACAGGAAAGTGGGGAGGGGCCTTGACAGGGAGGGTGCAGAAACTGCAGGTCTCTGTATACTCGTTGGAGGGTGTGCAGGGGAAGGGGGAGCGGGAAGAACAAAGAGGGGTATAGGTAAACAACAACAACAACAACAAACAGGGTATAAAAGGGCTCGTTGTATAAAAGGGGGCTGGTAAGTACATTTGTCTGTCTGAACCCTGTGCTTGATCACAAAAGACTGCCCTAACCTCACTAAATCTTTTCTTAGCTCTCTCTCTGCATAGTCACACTCTCTCCTGTGTATGAGTGCTGCAAGGACTATGTGCTAGCTACTGGCAAGACCAGTGAGTGTGTGAATTAAGGTTGGGGCCTGGTCTTGGAGTCAGGTTGGGGAAGGGCACCCTTGGCCTATGGTGCCAGCTACTGGAGTGAGGGTGGGTGTCTTGGTGCCAGGCACTGATGGGACCGGGGTGTGTGAGAGGAGTTGGTGCCAGCTACTGGAGTCAGACTGGGAGCGTAGGCCCACGGACTGTGGTGACGGCTACTGGAGTGAGTGGGGTACTAACATCACATACTGGAGGAAGTGGGGTCTTCTCCCAGCCATACTGTGGGAGTGGCGTGTGTTCTCAAGCCAGCTCCTGGGGGTACCCATGTGAGGTGAGTGTAGGGCTCTGCACCGGCAGCTAGAGCAGGGCCACAGGTCACAGCCCATGTGCTTGGTGTTGAACCCTAGGGGAGGCCGAGTGTTTGTATCATCCCCAACCTGGTGTGCATAGATATCTGCTAGCAAACTTTAATCTGGAGTAGCCGGAAAGTTTGCAACCCATGAATTGGTAAGACAACCCAGGATCCAGATTTTAAATTAATGTTTTAATTGACTTTCTAGATAAATTTCAAAATTTTTGCATTCCATAATCAGGAATCACAAACAACATGAAGAAAAACAATCATTAACAAAACTTCAAAGAAAGACTAGTCTTAACAAACACAAACACAAAGAAATGGTTTTGTTTGTCAAAAATATAATTGTCAGGAATTTAATTTTGGTCAGGTCTAATAAGATTTAAAGCTTATACATTTCAGTTTTCTTCAACATATGAATTTACGTTTGGTTGGAGTTTTGGCATAGAAATCAGATTCTTCTTTCTCTCTCTTTTTTTTCTTTTTTTTTTTTTTTCTTTTTTCCCCAAGCCAGTTCTCCCATTTGCAGTAAAAAAGCAGATCTTTTCACTCCAGATGTTTAAATTTGCTGTGACTACAACAAACCGAAGTGCAGTTCTCAGAGTGACTGCCAGTACAGCACACATTTTTTTGTTGTAAAATAGAGGAGAAAAAAGGAATGACTTGAGGCTGAGGTGAAAAGGGGAAAGTCAACAGCAGTAACCCATGCACTGTGGAAAGAATGCTAGTTTATTTTCAGCTGAGACATATTTTCTCCCAGGATGAAAGTGGCCTCAGTTCAACATTTGGCAGCTTTGGAGCAAGTGTGACATTTTTTCTGCAGCTGCTTTATCTGTTCTTAGTGCTGAAGCTCTAAATGCTGAAGATATGTATGTGTAGGACTATGCGTTAGGAAAGAAGTCTCAGTAATTTATTAATCAGAATTTCTTTGAAAAGCAATTTCTTATGCTTGTATTTGCTGCAGAGAGCTGGTTTTAAAATTTGTCTTTTATTCCATGTTCCCTGGACTAACGTGGGCAAAAAGAGAGTGTTTCAGGGAACACTGATCTGCATTATGCCATTAGCAAGCATTTACTTTCACATTGCATGAAATAACCTAGTTACTGTCTTAGAGAAAATGTGCAGTTGCATTTTTACTTTGAAATGAGAACCACATCAAAAAGCATTCAAGAAAAAGGAGGAAAGCCATGTTTTATTCCCAACCATTAGTAACTGTGTATATTTTTGTAGTGCAACAGGAAATATAAATAAGTGGTTATGACCAAACAAAAGCCTTTCAGTGCATCAGTCCTTATTTTTTAATTGGCATATCAATACATCATACAGTTATTCATACACTTGAAGAGCTACTGCTAGTAATATATGTTCCTATAAGCTAGAATATTTTCTTTATTGTGGATTTATATTTATATTATAAACAGTAAACCCATATACAAGGAGAAAAAAATAAAAAAACACATGCTTTCTGATACACTCATTACTTCCCGGTGGTAATTATTAGCTGTGGTATCAAGATAGGATTGTGATAACAACTGCAAATTCATTTTAGAAGGTTAACAATTAGAAAGCATGATGGTGTGTCTATTTTCACAAGGTTACTGTGGCTGGACAGTTAGAAATGACGGGAGAAAGAATCATAAACCAAAAACAAACAAACAAACAAAACAAAACAAAAACAAAAACAAAACAAACACCAAGTATTATACAATATCAGAACTAATTTAGTTTCTGTTAAAAATACTCGAGCAGAATCTATGGCGGATAGTTACTAAAATGTAAAGACATTTATTTTCAGCTGATTGGAAGTCAATGGGATTACTGCAATTTACACTAGCTGAGTGTGCGGATCTATATATACAATTAAATGACACCCTTCGTGAATAACAATAGTAATTTCACTGGAAACTCTACCTAATGCTGTAGCAATTACAGTCAATGAGACCATGACTCAAACCTCCTGAGATCTATTCTGCAGCTGAGCTAGTCCTGCAGTAACGCCAACCTGTGCATGTGTTGAGGATAACTTTCAGACAATGCTGAAACACCCACGACCCCAGCTGAAGTCAAGAGGAACTGAAGAGCAGGAATGGCTGCGGAAATTCAGTCTTCATTTCCTTATAGCTCTCTGCTGACCTGTAAACACACCCCCACCATTCTCTGCCTTCTGGGGTTCACTGTTTGTTCTGCTTGTTTGGAGGGTTTTCCTGTCATTCATTCATTCAAATCCTAATGGTTTATTTCCAAGGAAAATCAACACCCCTAAAAATGTGAAGGCAGGATGTATTGGAGTTATTCTGTATAAAGAACTAATAATATTTGTGAAAAAACTAAAGCAGATTCACTGTAGCAAGAGAATACTTAACAGAATGTTAATTATTGTGTTCTTGTAAAGATGGTGAGAACAATATCAAATGCTCGTCATTTAATTAGATTTTTTCTCAGGTTCATGTGTAACTGCTATTTTGAAATGTGATCAATGTGATACAACATTGGCTTTCCTAGGACTGGTTTTAAGAGAGTCATTTTCTCTAAAAAGTGCCAATCAAAACAGTTCTGCAAAAACACAGGCCTGGCTCAGCCTGGAAAACCACTACACCTTGATGTTGAGATGCCTGTGTTGATATGTAATGGGGTTTAAGTCTATATTGTGCTTCATTCAGCCAACAGTACAACAACAAGCACTGATTTTCTTGAATAGTTTATTATACATTTTTAAGCAGACACAAAATGCCGATGCCGCAGAAACAACTTCCCTTCCTCTAACCCTTTTGGGGTTTGCCAGTGCTGTATCCGAATTAACAGCTACTGAATATCTGGTAGAGGGAGGAAGACACAGTGTCTGGGAATTTTCAAGAAACTGCTTCAGAAATAATAAATAAAGTAAGGTCCCTACACATAATTCCGAGACAAAATTTCTTCTCTTAACTGTCCCCTAATAGCCCTACTATCTTTCCCTGGAAGATCTTTTTAGTTTTACAAAGCCAAGATGATGAAGATTGTGCCAAATGAGCCCAAATTCCACTGACAGATTAATCGGGCATTTTTTTCAGTATGTGGAAATCTAGCAAGACTGGGACTTTTTTTTTTTTTTTTGGGGGGGGGGGATGGCGTTTTGCAAGAATTCACAGATCTCGATTTCTATCCTAGGCTCTGACATGAGATGATTTATTTCTGTCTGACTTTGGACATCTTCTGTTTCTCACCTTATTCAGATTCTAAAGTGAAAATCCAAGCCCTAATGCTCTCAGAGATGCTTTGTGGGGTTTAGTGAACGTCAGCAAATGCTGAACAAACTAGAACACAGGGCTGATAAAAAAGACCTTGCATGCTGTAGGAGATCCACTCTAACCCAGGCCTAGGTATCAGCCCATGGATCAGCCAATGGAGGAAGCCAGCTACGACAACACATCCAGTCAGTGCCATAGTTTCAAAAGATAAACATCATAAAAGTATGAAACGTGAAGTCCATCCCCCCTTGATCATGGGTTATTAATTGTGAATGCCCAGAAGGAAGTCCTGGCTGCACATATGTCTCTGAGGATTTTTATCGTTATTCTCACTAACATCAAATTTCAGCTCAGCCTGTGCCTACAACCTTCGTTTTTTCTCCCTCAGTGTCTTCTTGCTCCCTTCCCTCTCACCCCTATATGATACTGGCTGTAGCTGCCAGCTGAAGGCAGAGGACCTGGTTGCTTATTTGGTCTTTACCCTAGGGCAAATATGAAGTAATTCAACTTACCTTCTTTCAGTAAGGGTAAAACTAATTACCTTTTTTTTTTTTTTAAAGTCTGCTACTTTTTTTCATTCTTCATTTTCTTCTCTAATGTTCTGGAAAGACTGAGCACAAGTGATGTTGTTTTCTGTTTTGTTCTTGTTGTTTGATTGGTTGGTTCTGTTGTTGTTGTTTTGTTTTTTAAACCATGTAAAGGGAGACCTCTTTGCTGTACAGGGAACACCACCTTCCCTTAGCTCTAGGGATCATAGAATCATAGAATCATAGAATATTCCGAGTTGGAAGGGACCCATAAGGATCATCAAGTCCAACTCCTGGCTCCGTGCACGTCTACCTAAAATTTTGGACCATGTGACTAAGTGCACAGTCCAATCGCTTCTTAAATTCAGACAGGCTTGGTGCAGTGACTACTTCCCTGGGGAGCCTGTTCCAGTTTGCGGCCACCCTTTCGGTGAAGAACCTCTTCCTGATGTCCAACCTAAACTTCCCCTGCCTCAGCTTGACACCGTTCCCACGGGTCCTGTCGCTGGTGATAACGGAGAACAGGTCACCTGCCTCTCCACTCACCCCTCGCCGAGGAAGTTGTAGACTGTGATGAGGTCCCCCCCCCCCTAGCCTCCTCTTCTCCAGGCCTGAACATGGCCTCAGCCGCATCCTCATACGTACTCCCCTCGTAGGCCCTTTCACCAATCGTTTGTCGCCCTCCCTGCACACTCTCCAACAGTTTAAGGTCCTTTTTGTACCGTCGGTGCCCAGAACTGCACACAGTACTCAGCGGTGAGCCCGCACCAGCGCAGAGTAGAGCGGGCACAATCACTCCCTCGACCAGACTAGCAATGATGCCGTGCTTGATACACCCCAGGATACGGTTGGGCCCTCCTGGCTGCCTAGGGCACACTGCTGGCTCATATTCAAACTTGCTGTCAACCACAACCCCCTAGATCCCTCTCCTGCGGGGCTGCTCTCCAGCAATCTCGTCGCCCAGTCTGTACGTATAGCCAGGGTTGCCCCGTCCCAGTGCAGGACCCAGCACTTGCTCTTATTAAACTTCAATGTGGTTGGTGATCGCCAGCCTCTCCAATCTGTCGAGATCTCTCTGCAGGCCTTTCCACCCTCAGCCGAGTCTACAAACTCCTCCAAGTTTGGTGTCGGCAAATTTGCTCAAAACAACCTTCTAGTCCTACATCCAAATCGCTTTATAAAAACATTGAAGAGGACTGGCCCTAAAATGGAGCCTCTGAGGGGCCCCACTAGTGACCATCTGCCAGCTGGATGTGGCCCCATTTACCACAACCCTTTGAGCCCTGCCCGTCAGCCAATTGCTCACCCATCGTATGATATTTTTGTTTAGCTGTATGCCTGGACATTTTGTCCAGTAGGATCCTATGGGAAACCGTGTCAAAAGCTTTGCTGAAGTCCAAAAATGATCACATCAGCTGGTTTCCCTTGATCGACTAGATGGGCTGATCTTATCATAAAAAGAAATCAAATTTGTTAGGCAGGACCTACCCCTCATGAACCCATGTTGGCTGGGACCAATGAATGCATTGTCCCCCAGGTGCGCTTCAATAACTTCAAGGATCATCTTCTCCATAATTTTACCAAGCACTGACATGAGACTGACAGGCTTGTAATTGCTAGGGTCTTCTTTCTTACCCTTCTTGAAAATTGGCACAACATTTGCCAGCTTCCAGTCTACTGGACTTCTCCAGATTCCCAAGAGTTTTGAAAAATAATTGAGGGAGGTCCCGCGATGACATCAACCAGCTCTTTAAGTACACTGGGATGAATCCCTCCGGACCCATGGACTTGTATGGATCCAGGTGGAGCAGCAAATCCCGCACACGTTCAGGGTCGGTTGGGAGTTTTGTCATTCCCACCGTCATGGTCCTCCAACTCAGGGCACCCTGGGTCCCGAAAGCCCATCATCAGTGTGAAGACAGAGGTTGAAGAAGGCGATAAACGTCTCTGCTTTGCCTATGTCATTGTCTGTGAGGAGACCCTCCCATCAAGTAGCGGACCTATGTTTTCTTTGGTTTCTCCTTTTTCTGTTCACGGTATCCTAAAAAAAAAACCTTTTTTTATTGTCTCCCACAGACATGGCCAGCTTCAACTCTAGTTGGGCTTTGGCCACACAAATTTTTCTCCTACAATGCGAACAGTGTCCCTGTATTCCTTCCACGTCACCTGACCCTCCTTCCAGCAGCCGTAACATTTTCTTTTTTTCGCCTAAGCTCCAGTAGAATATCCCTGATCAGCCAGGCCCGGCCTTCTGCCCCGCCTACTTGACTTCTGATATTTTGGAATTGCCTAATCTTGTGCTTTTAGGAGGCAGTGCTTAAAGATTGACCACCACTGATGGACGCCAATGCCTTCAAAAGCAGTTTCCCAGGGCGACCTTGCTGACTAGTTCCCGGAGCAGCCTGAAGTCTGCTTTCCCCATATCCAGGGCTGAAGTTTTGGTGACAGTTTTCCTCTGTCACCATAAATTCTACAACTCAACCACCTTCATGGTCACTATGACCGAGACGGCCGCCAACTGCCACGTCTCCCACAAGACCCTCTCTGTTCTCCAGCAACAGATCTAGGAGGGCCAAGCCTTTCCTAGTTGGCCTTCCCTTAGCACCTGCAACCAAGAAGTTATCATGTAGGTACTTTATTGAACCTCTTTGACTTGGCTCGTGTTGGCTGTGTGTGGTGATCCCAGTTGACCATCTGGCAAGTTGAAGTCCCCCATAAGGACAAGGGTAGTTGATCTCGAAGCATCTCTTAGTTCTGCAAAGAATAATTCATCTGTGTTGTCGTCCTGACCAGGTAGTTCTGTAATAGACTCCCACAATGACATCCCCTTTATCTGTTCGTCCCTTAATCCTTACCCAGAGGCTCTCACTTTGCCATTGCCAACTTGAAGTCCACACAGTCCAGCCCCTGCTTCACATACATCGCCACCCCCCCCCACCTCGCGCTACCCTGCCTGTCCCTCCTGAAGAGCCTGTAACCATCTATTGCAACACACCAGCCACAGGACTCATCCCACCAGGTTTCGCTTATGCTGATGATGTCATAGCTGCGGGACTGGGCCAAGACTTCCTAGCTCATACATTTTATTCCTCATCACTGCGTGCATTTGTGTAGAAGCACTTCAAATGCACCTCCCTACACACAGCACCTTATGGAGCAGACCGAAGTGACCTCACTAGCACACCAGTCCCTCTGATATAGCGCACCATCCCTTAGCTCATGCCAGGGATGCAGGAGTTGTTTTCCTGTCCTAGGGCATTGGTGAAGCCCTGTCAGTGTGCCTCTTTCCCCTCCACCTGCTTGTGTATACTATATAATCTGCGGCGCCAACCCCGCCCCCCCCCCCCCCCCCAAAAAAAAAGCACAATTTTTTTTTTAAACATTTTTTATTGCTTTAGTGACAAGCCAAACCACAGTGACTTTGCAACTCTTAAAGCAGTGCAAACACTTGGTAAAAGAAAAGAATTCTCAGTCCCCAGGGCCAGAGCAGAATATGTGGTATTTGACCTTTCAGTGACATCTTTGCAAAACACTTCCTGGTTAAATCCACGGGGAAGAGACATCCAGATTATCTGCTTTGACTCTGGATTCTAGTTCAAGTACAAGTGTAAAATATATTTCAGACAACGTTGGTGCCATTTCAAGTGATAATCTGTGCACCGCATTCACTGTTCTCAGGTAAAGAGACAAAAAGGAGCAATTCCATATCAGGCAATCAGAATAAGGAGGGCTTGAAAATGTGCTGCATATGCAGACCTAGCTTCTAGATAAGAAGCAAGTTACTGAGATTCATCATGCATTTGAGCAGCACAGTTTCTACTAACCCTTCAGATAACCATTTCCAAAAGGAATGAAACAAGATCCTAAATGACTACCCTGTAGGCAGGTCAATGTTGGGATTGATTTCAATAGTTCTATTTACAAGTATAAAGTCAAGCACCTATACAGCTTGTTCAGTCCTTTATGCTATATCCAGATTTACCATTTTCTCTACACAGTTTATTAAATGACTAGATTTCTGTCAGAGACACAGTTTTTGCCTTTTAAACTAGGTTGTTTCAGTTTCTAATTAAGGGAAGAATCAAAATTTTTTTACCTCAGCCATGCAGATTGCCACCATGAACAGCTCTGCAATAACAACCACACTTCAGTACTTTCTGGTCAGGAGAGATGCCCCATTGCAATTAGTGGGATTCAGAAAAATGCACAGAAGTACCAATAAGTTCAACAATCGAAAGAGTGGAGCTGCAAAAATAATTGTAGATCTTGGCACAAGGGCACATGCATCACTTCCTCATAATTTTTTTAACAGTTAGAAACCACTTAATATGTACACAACTGTTGCTCTGAATAGCAGCAATAGCTAAAGCGTGCTCACAAGGACATTTATTAGCTCTCTCTCTCATGAGTAATATCTTTCACTTATTTGTCAGTGGCTTTTATCATGGTTCCCCAAGATATACAAGATCTACTTTGGGTAACAGCAGCAACACTTTTCCCTCCAGCACAGAAAGTCTCAGCTTTCCTCACCTCCCTGCAGCCCCCACCAGCAGCCCAAGCAGACAGCATTAATGAGCCAGGAAAGTGTAGGAAGGTGACCGTACCTGTCTGCAAATCCACCAGTAATCACCTCTTGGAACCGAAGAACAGCAGCTGGCAAGAGGGGAAAATCTCCTGAGCTAGTCATGGTCTGAAGGACAGAGCTGAGTGATGAAAGGAACAAAGTCATTGAAGGGATTTGCTCCATGCAGTGGTTAGGCAGTTCATCTGCTGATCATTGTATTGGAAACAGATGTCATAATATTATGTTCACATTCAAGAGAACATAATGATTAAAACATTTCAGTAATTAGGAGATTTAGCTAGAGGCAATAAACTAGGTGATCTACACTGCAATTAGGACTGAAAAGGGTAGTGTTTTCCTTTACTCTTTTTTATGCAAAGCGTGTTTCAGAAATGATTCAGTCCTTCCTTTTCACTCTTAAACAGACCATACAAGTGAAATAACCTTCTGGGATAGGTGGGGTGCTGGACCTGACAAGGAGAGATTGTTTGTAGGTGCTATTTTCAAAACTTAAAGGAAATGGCCAAAGCATCCTCAGATGAGTTTAAATCAAAGGTTTGTTGTTTTGTTGCTGTTGTTCTTTTACTTCTTTTTGCTGAAGTTTATAAAGCATTACCTACATTCCCCAGCTAAGGATTTGTCTCACTGTATGCAAGCTGAAAGTGAAATGTTGCTGGGTTAGAATAGGCACATACAATGTCTTTACAAAGATGCAGATGACTGCACAAGGTGAGGAGTAGTGAAGAATAAACCCTTAGTTTATTAAAGGATGTTGGAAGTACTGCTTTAATATGGCTTATCTTTGTCCATATTTACATATTAAACAGAGTGCAAAATAATTTTCTGTAGTCATGTTTTTAGTTGTTTAAACAAAGCTCAAAACCAAATTTTAAAAGCCACAGGAAGCAAAGACTTTGGAATCTGACCAACAACAGGATTTAACTCAAAATTCCTTCCAAACCTCATTTTTTAACCCCTCACTCTCAGAGCAATAGGAGTACTACTGATCATTTTAGTTGTAAAAAAAATTAAAAAATTTAAAAGAAGTTTGTTTATGTTGAATTATAGACTCCCCCTGGAAATTAAGCCTCAAGGAAAACTCAAATAGATGTTTTAGATCATGAAAAGAACTTAACAGAAGAACATGTAGTAAGTCATGAGTCATCAACCTCTCTCATAGAAATATTCTAGAGAATGTTCAAATGGTGTGGCTATAATATATTGACATATTTGATATATTGATATATTTATATATATATATATATACATATATATATATAATTGATATATTGATATATTTGATATATTGATATTGATATATCAATATATTGATGTTGTGGAACTTGAGGCTGGGACTGATAAGGTTGAGTCTCTGTGGGTTAGGATCAGTGGGAAGGCCAACAAGGCAAGCATCCTGGTGGGGGTCTGTTATAGACTGCCAAACCAGGATGAGGAGATGGATGAGGAGTTCTACAGGCAGCTGGCAGAAGTTGCAAAATTGTCAGCGCTTGTTCTCGTGGGTACTTCAACTTCCCAGACATATCCTGGAAGCACAACACAGCCCAGAGAAAGCAGTCTAGGAGGTTTCTGGAGAGTGTGGAAAAATAGCTTCCTGATGCAGCTGGTTAGTGAGGCCTACCAGGGGAGTGGCCGCGCTAGACCTTCTGTTCACAACAGAGAAGGACTGGTGGGAGATGTGGTGGTTAGGAGCTGTCTTGGGCAGAGTGACCACGAAATGGTAGAGTTCTCTATTCTTTGGCAAGTCAGGAAGTGGATCAGTAAAAACCGCTGGAGTACCCGGTACCCTGAGCGAGTGGAAGGGGATGGGGAGCAGAATGTGGCCCTCAAATCCATGAGGAAATGTTTGGCAACCTGCTACAGCACTTGGATGTACGCAAGTCATGGGCCGGATGGGATCCACCCGAGGGTACTGAGAGAACTGGTGAGGAGCTGCCAGCACTTTCCATCATTTATCGGCAGTCCTGGCTATCAGGGGAGGTCCCAGTCGACTAGCGGCTAGGAAACGTGACGCCCATCTACAAGAAGGGTTGGAGGTAGACCTGGGAACTATAGGCCTGTAGTTTGACCTCAGTGCCAGGGAAGCTCATGGAGCAGAATATCTTGAGTGTCATCACGCGGCACTTGCAGGCAACCAGGCGATCAGGCCAGTCAGCATGGGTTTATGAAAGGCAGGTCCTGCTTGATGAACCTGATCTCCTTCTATGACAAAGTGACACGCTTAGTGGATGAGGGAAAGGGCTGTGGATGTGGCCTACCTTGACTTCAAGTAAGGCTTTTGACACTGTTTCCCACAAACATTCTCCTCAAAAAACTGGCTGCTCGTGGCTTGGAATGGCATACACTTTGTTGGGTTAAAAACTGGCTGGATAGCCAGGCTCAAAGAGTTGTGGTGAATGGAGTCAAATCCAGTTGGAGGCCGGTCACTAGTGGAGTCCCCCAGGGCTCAGTACGGGGCCAGTCTTCTTCAATATCTTTATCGATGATCTGGATGAGGGGATTGAGCGCACCTCAGTAATTTCGCAGATGACAACCAAGTTAGGTGCATGTGTCGATGTGCTCGAGGGTAGGAAGGCTCTGCAGGAGGATCTGCATAGGCTGGACCGATGGGCTGAGGTCAACTGTATGAAGTTCAACAAGGCCAAGTGCCGGGTCCTGCACCTGGGGCAACAACAACCCAAGCAGAGCTACAGGCTGGGAGATGAGTCCGCTGGAAAGGCTGCCTGGCCGAGAAGGACCTGGGAGTATTGGTTGATAGTCGGCTGAATATGAGCCAGCAGTGTGCTCAGGGTGGCCAAGAAGGCCAACAGCATCCTGGGCTTGTATAAGAAGCAGTGTGGCCAGCAGGTCTAGGGAAGTGATTTGTCCCCCTGTACACGGCTCTGGTGAGGCCGCAACCTCGAGTACCGTGTTCAGTTTTGAGCCCCTTGCTACAAGAAGGACGTCGAGGTGCTTGAGAGAGTCCAGAGAAGGGCGACGAAGCTGGTGAGGGGTCTGGAGAACAAGTCTTACGAGGAGCGGCTGAGGGAGCTGGGCTTGTCAGCCTGGAGAAGAGGAGGCTCAGGGGCGACCTTATCGCTCTCTACAGGTACCTTAAAGGAGGCTGTAGCGAGGTGGGGATTGGTCTATTCTCCCACGTGCCTGGTGTCAGGACGAGGGGGAATGGGCTAAAGTTGTGCCAGGGAGGTTTAGGTTGGATATTAGGAAGAACTTTTACTGAAAGGGGTTGTTCGGCATTGGAATGGGCTGCCCAGGGAAGTGGTTGAGTCACCATCCTGGAGGTCTTTAAGAGACGTTTAGATGTTGAGCTTAGTGATATGGTTTAGTGGAGGACTTGTTAGTGTTAGGTGTCAAGAGGTTGGACTAGGTGATCTTGGAGGTCTCTTCCAACCTAGATGATTCTGTGATTCTGTGATATCTTAGATGGATCCAAAACAGTTCAGAAACTGTTATTGAGTGTCAGAATTATCAGAACTGAATTAACAGCCAAACTAGGAAGACTTATTATTTGGAATTGAGAGGATAAATTCCACTTTTTAAATTGCGTAATGGAATGGACAGCGTGCATGTGAACATGAGGGTGAATGGCAAGCTGCGAGAGGTTCACAACCCCTGAGAGGAATAGAATTCAAATTCAAATTATCTTGAGATATTAGTTTAAAACTTAGTACAGTTTAAGAAACAAACAAACAAACAACAAAAAATACACAAGTTCTAAACATTCAAAAAACACTAAAGCACCAGTAGAAATGAGGAATGCCTGACCACACAAAAAAACAAACAAACAAAACAAAAATAACAGCAAAATCAAGGCTTATAATAATCCCAAAGAGAACAGAGTCAAAAAAATTATGTCATGGTAAGAGAAAATAACCATCATTCTGAGATGCATAAATAAAAACCCCTACCAGTACTGAAGAGACTTCAGGTAAAATATGATGTCCTGTTCTAGGGCAGCATTTTTCAAGAAAGCTGTAGGCAAACCGGAGAGAACTCCTGAGGACATCAGCAAATCTCATAAGCAGTTCAAAAGCCTATAGCCTGTGGGGGGTGGGGGTGGGGGGGGGTGGAGATCAGGTGTGTTTAACTCAGGAAAACAGAATTCTGCACTGGAGGCAATGAAAAATTTCATTAAAATCCATAAGTTTACTCTAAAGTTGGCTATGATTGATTTGTTCCCTGTTTTCACTTGAAAACTTATTGTTACGGAGAGGAAAAACCTGGAAGCAAACCTTGCTGAAAATGTCTTCTTCTTTCACTTGAATGCTTATAGCTCCGAAAAGCTGAGTTAGAGCTGTTTGGGGAATCAGGGAAACATTCTTAAAGTTTTCAATTTACTTTTCACCTTTATTTCTTCTCTTATTCCAGTGTATGATTTCCACTAAAAAGTCAAAAAATAAGAAATAAAAAAACCACCACCACCACCCCAACCTATCTATCTCTATTATGGCTATGTCACGTAAAATCAGACAACATTTTAATGTCTGAAAAATTAGAAATAATAATCAGAAGTTAATTTTTCATCAGTTAAAAGACGTTACAGTGTTGTCCCAGATGTAGTGGTCACACTAAAAATTATAGTTCCCCTTATGTCTCATTGAAGCAGATAAAAATAGAAATTGTTAGGTAGTGGGATCATAAGGAAGATCCAACTTTTGCCCTAGGTTTTAAAAAAAAATAAATGAGTGAAACAGTTAATTTCTATTATTAACTACTCTAAGTAGCCAAAGGCAAAACTTCAAATGAACTTTGTAGCAGTGAAAAATCCATTTACAACTTACTTTGATTCTGTTCTGTTTCACTTAGGACAAGAAAACGATGAACTACAGCTGCATCATCAAATCAAATATCTGTGGGAGTACCTGTGACGAATTACCACATATTGAGAGATATTCCATTTTTTCCAGTTGGGCCTTACCACAAACATCAGGCTTTTCAGACTTTCAAATATGGTTATATAGGAAAGAGAAAACTATTTTTCGGGCCCATTGTTCAAATATCTCAGTCACACACAGGTTTGGGGAAAGTGAACTTTAATCTTCCATCCTTTTTAGGCAAGTAATGGAGCCTTTGCTCTGCTACCTTCCCCACACTAGACAATACCAAGGCTTGTTTGTGTAACTACAAATGAGGGTGGTGTGGGTGTGGTGCAGGATTATGTCCTCCTACCAGCAGTAGACTGGCAGGATCTGCAGGAAGGAAACTTGCTTTGTAGCTCAAACTATAGAATTTCACCACTTTTTTTTTTCTTTTTTTTTTTTTTTTTTTTTCCTGTCAGGTGGAAGGGACCACGTTCTTCTGTTTTGTTACATCCTCTAGAAGAAAGAGAATAGCTTCTCAGGAAAAAAAAAAATCAAGCAAAATTGTATTTTCCAATGAAAATAACATTTTATTTTTCAAAGCACTCTATAAACATTAGCTAATTAGCCACACCATGTGTTCCTTGAAGATCAGCAAGTACTGTCAGCTGCATTTAAGAGACAGTACAAAAAAAAACATGAAATAAAAACATGAAATAAGTTCCTTGCTGAAAACTACATAGAGAATAAGTGGAAGAATCAGGGTTATCATCTGAAGATTTCACTGTCTTTTGAGTATTCACTAGGCGGCAGGGCTTCTTCAAAGTAAGACAGCATGTGTAACACTAGTGAAAGCATTTAAACTCAGTATTCAGTACAGTATCTGCTATAGAAAATCTATAACTGGAGTACTAATGCTGACATCACTGAGAATTATAATCCCCTCTGCCTAGAAAAGCAGGATATAAGAGTGGAGATGTTAGAGTAGAGAAAGAACACGGGGAACTCCAGCACTTTGTCTTCTGGATTTAAGCAAAAGCAAGTGACATTTCCTGGGAGTGCTTTCAAAAGCTTATAATTGGCACATTATGTGAGAAATCATTGTTACATAGGTGGCAAAAGAGAAGCTCTCCCCACATCCTATTGTGGCACAGATGATGTGGCAGTATTTGAACAAATTATTTATAGACTGCAAGATACACCCAGAGCTTTCTCCAGCATCTGGCTGAATTCCAGTTCTGTCTTGATGGTTAAGAAAAGTTATCTCTGACAGCCCCTGAACTACAGAGTGAGAACAAACAAGCAGGGATCAGTGAGTGCATGCAGGAAATACCCATTGCACAACATCTTCAGGTTTGCAGAAGCACCTGCAAATATAGAGGAAGGTGGTGAGCAAAAATTTCCTTGTCTCTTGTGTGTTCACTTGGAGCACTGTTGTTGTGTGCTGGAGAGCAAGGAGACACTAGACAGAATCTTTACTGATGCTTTACACAAAATCACCAGCACTGTGAAGACCTTGATGTTTTTTTTCAAAGGTCTTATGAAAAGTGCCATTTCTGTTCAGCAATAAATTCTGAAAGGTGACTTTTTCCTCAGCTGATGATCCTAGAACAATTATCCTGTCAGGACAGACCCAAACATGGAAAGCAAGTAGCTTCACAACAGCTTCTTGGGAAGATTTCTGAAGAAGCATAAACATATGAACCTGTTGGCCTTCAGGCTCCTCAGGTACCAGAGGAGGAGCCAGTGGAGTCCTAAAGAGAAATATTGAAATGAATACATTTAAAAAATAGTATGTGCTATTAGCATTTTCCAGACAAATTGAGTTTTAAAAATGTTTAGTGAAACTGTATTATTTGCTTTGCTTAGTAGTCAACTCTTGAGTAGAAAATAGTCCAGTGCAGTATCATAGGGGGTGTGGGGTACTTTTTAAAAACTTCCTTTACAGGTTTCTCTGAAGCTAGTTGATTCTGGAGTTCTTCTGATTTCTTCTGATTTCTTCCTGATTTCTTCTAGATGTTTGTTTTATGGAAGGTTACCTCTGGCAGAAAAGGCTTTAATCTTAACCCTGAAATAAATAGTTTTAGCAAAGATATGTCGGCATTTCCTAATGTGTGGTTTGGTGTTTTTTGTTAGTTTGTTTGTTTATGGTTTTGGTCAGAAAATGCTGATTTGATTCAATTAAAATTCTATGTAGGAATGTACCTATTTCAATGAATGTGTCCTCATGAAAGAATTGTTATGGTTGAAGATAATGTTTCTAGAAAAAAATCAGAGAGACTCGAGATATAATTGCCAACAGTGTACTATTTAGACTGTTCACTTGGAGTTTTGATGATTCTGTTTCAAGATGTGCAATTCTCCTACCTCCAAGCAACTGATGAAATCACAAGGCTACAGGAGTGTCAGTTTCTTTCTTTCTTGTTAAAGCAGTTACATTTTAATGAATGATTAAACCTTCATGTGTTTGGAGAAAGACTGATTTCATATCAGAGTGAAGGGGGCACTCACCCAGCTGAGCTACTGGAGATCTGTTTTCATGAACTTGGTCTGTCTGATTCACAGCAGTGACTAGAAGTTTTTTTCTGTTTTATTTCACAAAATTGATTCAGTGCAGGGAAAAAAAAAGAAAGAGAAAAAAAGAGAGAAAGAAAGAGGGAAAGAGAAAGAAAGAGGAAGAGAGAAAGAGAAAGAAAGGAACGAAAGAGAAAGAAAGGAACAAAAGAGAAAGAAAGAAGAAAGAAAGAAAGAAAGAAAGAAAGAAAGAAAGAAAGAAAGAAAAAGAAAGAAAAAGAAAGAAAGAGACAAAGAGAAAGAGAGAAAGAAAGGAAGAGAGAAAGAAAGAGAAAGAAAGAGAGAAAGAAAGAAAGAAAGAAAGAAAGAAAGAAAGAAAGAAAGAGAAGAAAAAGAAAGAAAGAAAGAAAGAAAGAAAAGAAGAAAGAAAGAAAGAGAAAGAAAGAAAGAAAGAAAAAAGAAAGAAAAGTCAAATATTCTACATGTTGCTGCAAGTCAAGTGGTCTCTTCATCCTTTGCATGTGTTTGTATTGCCCCTGCAGCACCAGCTCTGGGAGCTGCACTCAAGAGGTGGTGTGTGGCTCCCCTGATGCACCTTCCAGGAGATGGTGGTGGCTTCTTTTTGCATTCCATCTCTCTTTGATCTTCTCATGCTGAAATGCCTTGCTAGCCTTCTGTCTGTGAATACACCAGTGACTGGACATCACCAAGGAATGGCATCCATGCAGCTTAATGAATACTAAGGGTGGGAACTGTTAATGAAGCCCTAGTAATGACATAACTTATTTTGTATAGTGTTAGTTGAGTGTCCCCCATACAAGAAAAACAGACAGAGAGTTGCTCCTTCATGACTGCACAATTTAATTTAGTTCTTGAGCAGAGTTGGATATTTTTATTTTTATTTTTTTGGATCATCTCTGGACTTCTAGGAGCTAAAAGAACATTCCTGCATTTTCTTCCTCAGATAACTTTCACCATTTCTAGTATCAAATGCTAAGGTTTGACATCCAAAGGGAATAGAGAGTGCCACAAAATCATAGCAGCAGCTGTCAGTTATGAGATCAAAAGGTGAAGTATATATGGATATCAGTTTTGCTGACTACAGGAACTTTATGCCATGTTAAGGCTTCTTTGAAGTTAATAAAAGCAAGTGAATAAGCTCTAATGGCTGTGCCTAAATAATGACACAAGGAGTTTTACATCCACTATGAAATGTCTGCATAGCATTCTCTCTTCTTCCTGCAGTCATTTAAAAGACATCTTGCTATACCATATTATCAGAAAGCAGAATTGCAAAAAGACATTACAAAAGACAGTTTTTGTTTCTTTATTTGTTTGTTCGGTACCTTCAGTACCTGATGTAACACCAGTCACTAACCGAAAACTTTGTCTCTGCAAGATGCATTAGTGCAATATATGCTTGCTATCTGACTGCCTTGCCAGTCTGCATGATTGATGCAGTCTATAGTCATGTCTTTACTGTGAAGGGAGAAAACACGGGAAGCCATGTGCAAGGGGGATCATCTAAGAGTGGAAGCCAGACCTCTCTTTTCTAATGGAGTGTCACTCTGGAACAACCTTTACCCTTCATAAATATACTAATTTGGTGTCTAAGATGCACAGTGATGAGATTGTTATTGTCTCCTTCCCTGGATGTAGGAGACAGGAAAAGCAGGAGAACTTGCTAGTAGTTCAGTGAAAAGTCCAAATTCATTGTAACGATCTCTGAAAATAAAAGCCAACCATCAATATAGTAATGCAGTAACACTGGAATTGCCCAGGGGTGGTAGTTCAGGAAAGATATACAAACAACAAGGAGAACATGAATCAAAGTACAAAAGTTGCTGTTCATTCCCATGTACCCAAATCTAGTGAGAGCCCAGAACCACTGGCACCTGGAGGTATAAACACAGGGGATACTTTGTTCTTGCTTCTAACTGACAGAATCTAGGAAGCTCACAGAGTACCAGTCATATGGAAACCTCATTCTTGCCCTAGTTACAAAATCAGCAAGAGTTTTGAATGTTCCCCCCAAGTCTCAAAGCAAAGCTTTGGAACTTGTGATTCAGAGTATCTTTATTTATGATACATAAATATATTTCCTACTATTTTTCTCGGTATAGCATAAGTATTGACATTGAACATTCACTTTAACAGTTATTTACTATTCAAATTTAAAATGTATTTTGGTATTACTCTGATTTTTGAGTGGATGTGGAAGCTCTAACAAAATGGGATACAACCTTTAAGATACTCTGGACATTTGGAGCCAGTCTGGCATGAGATCCATGCTGCATCCCAGGGCTGGTCCTGCTTGTCAGCGCTTTCATACCTTTCCAGTACTGATTAATGTCTTTTACTTTAAACTTTTTATTTGTTTCTTTGTTTGATTTTTTGTTTGTTTGTTTGTTTTAAGATGATGTGATCACGTCAAGGACGAGAAGACTACCTTCTTTTTGATTATTTTCTATTAAAAGTTTACATAATTTCTTTAATCTATAGCATTATGCATGTATTACACAGTTACAAACCTATATTATTTCACTTATTTTAGCATAGAGGCATTAATGGCAATGTCAAGTTTTACCAGAGTATGTGCTTATGCAGGTTTAATAGATGTCAGGGCCAGGAAAGCACATCACAATCTGCAAGTCTGACCTCCTCCTAACGCAGGCTATTGGATTGCCCTTTATTAATTCCCACTCCACATCCACTAGTTGTCCTTGAACTAGAATACCTCTTTGAGGAAAACAAACAAGAAAACGAATATTCTTATACACATTTTCAATGATGCAGAATGTATTGCCTGCCTGGATACATTGCTACAGTGACTGAATACTCCTGTTGTTAAAAATACATTTTCTTTTCTTGCCTGCATCTTTCCTATTACAATGGATTAAAACAAAACAAAACAAAAGAAAAAAAAAAACCTCCTGCTTTTGCAAAGAATGCAGCATAAGATAAAGATATCTTACACAACATAAGAAAAAAAAAAGAATAAGAACCCCAAATTGCTAATATAACCAACTTACTTGTAGCTTGTTTTGGTGAGCTAAATAGATTAAGTTCTCAAGACATGCTTCTAACTGTTTCACCTTCTCATTAATATTCTCTGAACCCTCCACAGCTTTTTAAATTCTCTTTTTAAACTGTGGGCCATAACAGATATCATACTCCAATAGCAGACACATCGGTGCCAATTACAAGAAAGAACATAAATTTGCCTGTTCAGGACTTCCCCAATTGCACATCTCAAGATGGTGGCAACCATTTTGACCACTGTTGTTATACTGGAAACGGATGAACAGAAAATTCTCCATAATAAAGCTCAATTCCTTATCAATGTTTCCTACGATAAGATCTATTTTGCACTGATGAATTGAAGTTTCCTGTTATGAAAAATATCATAGAATCATATCATAGAATTGTTGAGGTAGGAAAAGACCTCCAAGATCATCTGGTCCAACCATCCCTCTACCACCAGTATCACCCACTAAACCATGTCCTTAAGCACTACGTCCAACCTTTCCTTAAACACCCCCAGGGTCGGTGACTCCACCACCTTCCTGGGCAGCCTATTCCAATGCCTGGTGACATTTTTGAGAAGAAATGTCTCCTAATTTCCAACCTAAACCTCCCCTAGCACAACTTGAGGCCATTCCCTCTAGTCCTATTGCTAGTTATCTGTGAGAAGAGGCCGACCCCCTTTTCAACTTTTCAACTACCCTCCTTTCAGGTAGTTGTAGAGATCAATAAGGTCTCCCCTGAGCCTCCTTTTCTCCAGACTAAACAACCCCAGTTCCCCCAGCTGCTCCTCATAGGACTTGTGTTCCAGGCCTTTCACCAGCTTTGTAGCTCTTTTCTGGACACACTGCAGGGCCTCGATGCCGTTCTTGTACTGAGGGACCCAAAACCGAACACAGTTCTTGAGGTGCAGCCTCACCAGAGCAGAGTACACAGGGACTGCTGGCTACATTATTCCTGATACAAGCCAGGATTCCATTGGCCTTCTTGGCCACCTGGGCACACTGCCAGCTCATGTTCAGGTGAGCATTGTCCAACACCCCCAGATCCTTTTCCTCTGCACAGCTTGAAATTACTTCAAAATATTCTAACAGATTTTGCTGCTTCTCATTTTTTTGCCACCTCATAGTGAACTTCTCATCTTAATATTTTCTATAATCAACTATATTTAGTCATTGTTTTATTTATCATTCACCTTCTCTCACCTGAAACTTTTATTAATATGAGTTAAGGATATCTTTCAAGACTATGCCAGAAGATGCTTAAATACAAGAAAAAAATGTTAAGTACACTCAGCAAAGAGCCAAGCCCTACAGGACTGGAGTACAAACACAGCAGCTGAGAAAGAATTCCTGTTTCTAAAAATATTTTGAAACTATTATTTAAGCAGTTTTTGATTCTTTTAGAATTTAGCATGTTAGTTTTATACTATTTCAATTGATTAATTAAGTTTTATCAAGAATTTTTTAATCAAGAATTCTGACTCATTTTCATGTTTATTTATTTATTTATTTACCCCTTTTCAAAAAATTTTAAACAGCATCTTTCTCTGAGAGACTGATTTGAAAGAAATAGATGTTCATGTGAATGAAAAGTCAACAGACGTTAGCAGCTGAGATTATGTTTGACCTCGTACTGTTGGTGATCTGTGGCGATTTTGAAAGAAACGATATTTCTTTTACAGTTCTTTTGGGGTCACTTTTTTCACATACTAGAATGGATATTTCTGTCTTGCAAGGAATAGATTGAATAAATATCTTCATCCTCCATCAATTAAGTAAATGTACTGTGTGCACAAGGATATTCATTTTTCAGATAACAAGAAACCTGCTGTTTTTTTTTTCCAAAACAAGTCAAACATAAACAATTTTTTTAGCAGTGTCAACATCACCATTCTGTTTCATTAGATCTTGCATGAATTTGAAGATTTAATCAATTGAATCATATTGATTTAATGATTTATTTATTTTTTCTGTGATATTAATATGGTTATTATATTACCTCACTTTAATTAGCTTAGTGTTATGCAGAAATTAATGTGGAGGATTAAGTCTGTATTTGCTTGCTCACTCTTTATAATAGAATACATTAAAAGATAGACAGATCACTTTTGTCAAATCCAGTTGAAGAAAGATTCATGAACTCTGTGAGCACATGTAATCTTGTGTAAGTAATCTCCAGATCAAATGAGGATTCATATAGTCTGGGGCAAGGAATCTGCAAGTCACATAGGTCTCTTTGCAGATGAATCCTCGCAAGAGGCACTGTGAGTGATCACCTAATGCTGAGGTCATGGCTTTAAGGGCAATGGCAAATATTGGGTCTAAGCCAGTGAAATGCTCCTATTTCCAGACCTTGCTCATATTTACTTGGATGCTAGTAATGTTCTTGTTGCAAATAATTGCTCTGTCAAGTAATTTTGGACAGTGAAAATTCCAACCCAGAAGCAGGACCTGAAGGACTAATTATTCTTGGAATATTACCCTGCCTTCATACTGTACATTTGTGGATGCACAGATCTAGTGTCATCAACCCTTCCAACCACCCTGTGGCATTGGAAAGCTGTAATACTGTCATCATACACCCACAGAATAAGGGGCAGCCAAATAAATGTATGTTCTGCTCTGTTTTATTGCTTATGTAAAGCAGCTCTGATAGCAAAATGGGAAAGAAACTCTATTTGCTTCACTGTCTAATCAGGAAACTGCTCTTTTAATGAATGTATTGTTCAGCTCAGAGTACTTCTATTGAAATGCATTTCCTAGCCCCAGTAACACTGTCTCTCATCATGCAAATCAAATGGTGTTTTCCTTAGGTTCTGACAGTTATAAAATACCGCTGCTTGTCAAATGCAAAGACAAATTACCTTGTCTTGCTTGTGGTCTTATTTATAGAACAAGAGAGTGAGTTATTGCAGCCCTGAGGCCTATTGGCTCTGGGTCACACCTTTGATCACATCAGTGTCTTTTTGCTGTATAGTAGGTTGAACTACGAAACAAGCTGGATTTTTAAGTCTCAAGATGGAAATAAGATAAAATGTCAATTTGCTTTAAAATTCTTAAGAATGAGATTTCAGCTGTAGACTACAGGAGAGAGTAATCAGCAGGATTTTTGGGAGGAGGGGAAGGAGGTGGTTTGCCACAGTCTTTTCAGTCATTTATAGCTAAATATCTAGTGTAAATGGAAGTTTGGGGCATCTGGAGAGACAGCAACCTCTAATGTGCAGGAGACTCCCAGTTTGAGTTCGGTAGGTGTTTAGATAAATAGGATAAATCACTCTCTGAAGCCGTGCCTCTCCCCTGACTGTAAACAAGATTTAGACAATCTGATTGTTGAACAACATCACAGAGATTATATAGGAGAGCCATTTCAACAGATTTTTATCTTTCACAGCCCTGTTGGATACAGGTGAGATGCAGACAAATACTCTTGTGGCTGCTATCCCAGTCCACCACGGGTACACAAGAGAGAGAAATGGTTGTGTGAACAAACAGAATTGTAGCAGCCAGACCACCACAACTGTGTTTTTAGGGACCCCTCTCTCCATTATGGCCCAAAACAAATTATGATTTGAACTACCAAGTTCCTGACTGTCTTTTTAATGGACTTCAATGATTTTCAGAATAATCTCTACAGTGGCTTTCATACAGAAAATAAACAATATGAGCACCTCAATATATAGTGGGTTACCGCACTCTCCTGTACATCAATGAGAATATGTTATTCTATATAAAGAAAACGTGATCTGAATTGACATCTTTTAAACAAAATAATAAATAATAAAAAAAATAATCATCTTTTTCACGTCTTTAAATGGTGACATTCTTGGAGCAGGGACAGCTCTCTTTAAATATTTAACATGTTCTTTAAACATATAAGGTGATGCTGTAAATTAACATTTGTCTTCAGACCCCTTTCCTATGAAAGGAAAGACCTACCAGAAATTCAGAAAACACTGAAAGGTCACAGAGCAAAGCATTACTCCATCAAAGAGAACTCACTCATGGCCAAAAATAGCAACTGGCAAAGGAGCTGTGGCCTCTTACTGCAAAGCCAACATAGAATAAGGTCTGTGCAAAAAGGCTGAGAAGTCTTAGTTGCAGCTCTGAGCTGCTTGAAGGCAAGCTGGTTGAAAAAAAAATCAGTCTATGCATACTATTTAGCTACTGAAATGTGAGATAAGGCTAGTGTATGATGAAGAGCTTTCAAGGTATTAAATAGCCGCTTGTGCTTAAATCTTTCCATGGGAAATGATCTGGCAAGAATTACAACAGACATTTGTAATTATATCCTCCGGTAGCCTGGTTAGCCCCTGCAGAATGGATAAAATCAGCTGGTGAAATGCTTGTTTTGGTATGGCCCCATTATAATCTTTTAGATGTAGTTTCTTTCTCCGTTTGAGGAAATCTGATAGACTTTTCCTTTCTTACTGTGGGCTCACAGAGCCCTTACACACTATTGGTTTACTTTGACTCAAATGTAAAAGAGCCACTGAGTGAATAAGTACCATCCACATCCCCAGCTCCCTGGATTTACTCCTGTCTCCCTTCCAGCTACCATCCTTGCCCAGTAACATTCCCTGGGTGGAGGAATGTGGCCTTCATGCTTCTGCATCATAGATGAATGGCTAAACAAAGGCTACAGAGGAAGTCTCTCCTTTGCCAACTGAATGCTGTGAATTAATGAGACACTTTGAAACACACTGAAAATACTCTGTAGAGAGATACTGTGAGCAGACAATAGCCTGAAAGGCCATTTGCATGGGATAGAAGTACAACTGCAGGACAGAGACCAGGATCTCAGTCCTTTATATATACTGTGAATGTCCTCTGTATAAAAGATAAATATACAAGCACAAAGGATAGTTTTCGTATCTGCAAGAATAGAGACCAAACTTTAAAACCAGAAACAGCAGTTGTTTTGAAACTTAAATTTGAGAACTCAACGTTTGTGTTGGTGTTTTTGTTTTTGTTTTTGTTTTTGTTTTTTCTGTCTCAAAATCAAGTGTCATGGTTACGCACTTATCCATTCAAAGGACATGATGTTTTGCAAATCTTATGTTTATAGCTGCCCTTGGTGTGTTATCAGGAGAGCTAATAAAACTGGTTAGCAAGCAGAGATTAGCCTCTTCGAGATATTGCCTGCTAGAGCCTTCAAATCTCAAATCTCTCTGCGTCTCTCATTTTGAGTCTACCCTGAAAAATTCAAAGTATATATCAGAAGCAGAGCTAGTTGAAAACAAAACAGAATCTTTAGGATAGTGATATTTGCTATCTAAATTTGAATCTGAAACCAATGGCTATATTGCATCTTCGTATTTTGAGGGGCAGCAGAACTGCATAACTCCAGAAGCGGCTGATGTCCACCTTGGTTTCCCGCAGTGGAATCTCACAAGGGGAATCTCTGCTATTGCTGAAGATCAGGTAATTGGAGGAATTTCTCTTAAGCTAACCTAAGAACTTTTGAAAGTGGGTTGTACTGGACCAAACATTTTTAAAGAGAGAGAAAGCAGTTGGGGAATTACAACAATGTACACATATATTATAGTTTATCCTGACCTAGATTATCTATTAGGTAGATTATGTTATTCCAAGGTTACCCAGTGTAATGTCTGTGACAGTGTACAACATACACTTTTTTTTTTTTTTTAAATACTGCACAACTTCCAGTGTCAGAACAGCTACTGCAGCTACTGATGTAACTAGTGTCTTTTTCAGAAGCCCATTCACTAGATACAGGAATTCAACTGGTTTTCAAGTGGGGTTTCTTATCTGATTCCTTCTCTCACATTTTTACTGTTTGATTGCTTGATTTATTCTAATATGGAGTTGGGATCCAAAGGGAGTGAGGGTGGAGAACAAGGGAAATCTGGATAACTTGTAAGGAATGCAAAAATATCAGGATTCTGCAGAATATGGATAAGTATTAAGGAAAGAGAAATTGATCCATCCAGTACCCTGAGCTTCAGTAAATCCAATATTATCAGCTGTGAGGTTTACATGAGGTATACCTGGTAGCAACAGTTTAGAGACATGAATGTTTTTCCACAAAACTTGGTGGTTATTCCATTAACAGGGTGGTGACAAATCATATTTATAAAGGGTGACCTCCTTCCACACACATGCACAAACGCCTAAAAATACATGCACACACACACACACACACACACACACACACACACACACACACAGAGTAGGCATTCTTCTTTTAACCCCTCTCTAGCTTGCATGAAAACCTTCAGAAATTCAACCACTGGGATAAGAAGAGCCACAGTACTGCCAGAAACTCCAGAACCAGCAGCTTCAACCACACCAGAGAATGGGCTCTGTCCCAGTTATCTCCCTTAGTATGTCTCTGGCTACTGCCGCCAAAGAAAGAACAATCTGTTACTATACCCATCTCTACTACTTACTCTGCCTTTACTTTAGACATTGCTCTCTCTTACCTTCTTTCCAACATGGACTTAACTTGGAAGAGTTAGACAGGCTTTTCACCACCTGTATGTAATGACTGCATATGTGAATAAGCAATAATGTTTTTTTTTTTTTTCTGCCCTCTCTACTATTTGCTCCACTGGAGTCGTGTTAGTGTAATGCAGGATTTATGCCATGCCACAGATGTCTGCTAAGTGACACATTACTTCATGCTTTTCCACATGGATGCCTCCTGGTGGATACACCCTCTTTTTCCCCTTTTTAGAAGAGTGCTCTGCCTGTCAGTGTTTTCAATGTTTTTAGGGCTTTTATGTGTGTGTGTGGTTCATCCACTGAACTAAAAAATCAATAGTTCACATGTTCTTAATCAGATCTAGAAAGAATTCCACAAGTAATGTCTTCAAGCATGTGTGTGGAGATAAACTCCTGAATCTAAAACCATTGGCACGACTCAGAAGTTTATTTTTATCCACCACTTTTTGCCAAGTTTGCCTGAAGACTTTTCTTCAGACAGTATAGACCTGAATTAAACCACATTTATTTCTCTGATGACTTTGTTGTTCATATTAACCCTTCTGGAAAAAATAAAATAATAATAATAATAATAAAATCCCTATGACTAAATCATATCAAGCATATCCCAGAATAGTGCTTGTAACAGAAATGAGATCACTGCTTTCCTGACTCATCTCAGATAAATGAGATGCTGGAGATAAGAGTTTGTGCTGCAATTCAACCAGTCAAGCGTCATCGGCAGTGATTCAGACTTCAGATAGTTAGCTTGGTGTAATTATTTCAGGAATCCCCACACTGGGACTATTAAAGATGGCAAGTTAACTACATGAGCCTGACGGGCAGGATCACCATAAAGTGCAATCATCTGACAACATATGTAACAGTCTTGAGGAAGAATAGCTACAGAGTATGCAGAACCAGGCTGGGATGGGAGCACCCCCACCTGCTCTGTCTGTTACCCTGGTGTGGTATAACTAATTTTTGAGCACTTGCATAGGCCAACCTTTGAAGAAAAGATTTTAAAACATTTTCTCCAGGCCAATACTTTAGCAGAGCTAAAGTCACAAGCATCTTAGTGTTCACTGTCTTGACACACTAAGAATCCTCACCAAGAGTTCATAAATACATTTTTTTGAGCATCCTCGATATAATTAACATATTATTGTAAGGAAGGAACTGAGGAAGAATAGAAGATCTGTGTGTTCTCTATCATCAGACTGCTTGCACCTCACAATACTAACATCAACTGTTTCAAACCATTTTAAGGATTAGTGTCTTTTGAAACAGTTTGGAAATAACAGTCATCTATGAAAATTCTTTGAACATTGAAATCCTACGTCTGCCTGAATTAAAGGGACAAAAAAACAACAAACAAACAAACAAAAAACTATCACCTTGCTTTATCTGAGTTTTTTTCATAGATGCAATTAAAGCAATAATACTTATTTTCTTCCAAGAATCAGAAAACAATCAAAAACCAATTAAATAGAAAAGAAAATAAAGCAATTGAGGGTTAAGATCATAAGCTGTATAAGAATTTTGAAAATTTATCAGATTGGATTAAGCTGATGTTTTGTAAGCATATCAGTATTTTCTGAATGGAAATGCTATAATAATGCTAAATGATAATTTACTTTTTTATATTATTTTTTATTATTATTATTACTCCACCCCCCCACCCCCCCGGTGATTGATGTTTTCTCTTTACTAGACTGTCATGGAAACAGAGCATCTATGTTTCTGAGGACAGTGAACAGTTGCTGTGTGCTGTCATGTTAGAGGGAATCCTACAACAGAGAATTCAGATGAGCTTCAGGGAGAGATGGGGAATTGTAGCCTCTGTAGGCTTTAAGTTGGCAAGGATTTCTGTGTTTATTTAAAGGAAGATACTAGAAATATAAGAGAAATATAGGAGAAAAGGCTCTATGTAAGATTTGAAAGATAAAATCTTATCTCCCCCAAGTGATTAGAGAAAGCATTCAAAAGATCTTTACCTTGCACAAAGGCAGAAAGGTGATAAACAGAAACACCTGTAATATTCATTCAAAGAGGAGAAGTTAAAGGTCCCTCAGAAAAAATATTAAGAGATTTCTTGTGGAGTCAGAGCCAAGCAGAAAGTACAATTTTAATCTGGAAGTGGGTTCTTCCTACAGAAGAGTAGAAGGTCAAATTTTTGCAAAGAACAGGAAAAATTACCATATTTATGAATGATAAAATACTTACATTTTCACTCTGTAGCTGAGCAAAGGTCCTCTTAAGAGGTCTGAGAAACACTTGGTTACATAACTGCTCAGAATGAGCTATTTGCCTGAATTTGTGTGTGCCTCAGCTTACCTGTGTGGCAGGTCCAGAAGTCTCCAAAGACAAGAGTTACTGCAATACACTTCTTAGCTATGAGAACAGTGTTCATTGGCACCTGAAGGAGGGTTAGTGGGGAATGAGGGATGAGAAGAGAACATGGAGAACTACCTTTCCAGCTGTTGAAGGTAAGAGGACAATAACTAATTTCTTAACATTACTCCAAGGGAAAAGACACTGAGTTTCTGAAAGTATGGTTGAGAGAGGTGGAAAAAGAACAGTTGAGTTATCTCCTTACAAGTATTATGCAGGTGACCATCTTATTTTTTTGCCACACTCCCCACTGGCAACCAGTACGAGTTCAACCAGACATCTTTTATAAAAAGAAAAGTCACAATGTAGCCAAAGAGACCTTTGGCCCTCCAGGGAACAGGAGCTTCCTAGTGTGCCTAAACAAAACAAAACAAAACAAGATCCTACCCTGGACCAAGGGCTGTGAAAATATATGGAAGGATGGTGGTAATAAATTCAGACTGAACAAAGGCCCAGAGCTTAAATATTCATATAGACTTGCTTTTGATATCTTGTAGAGTCTTTAGGAAACATCTTAAGAAAGTAACTGATGATTTGTCAACAGGAGTCAAGGTTATTTGATTTTGTTTTCAAGACTGACTTTTATCCTGGACCTTTCTCCTCAACCTTTCAAAGGCAGCTGTTGAAAGAAAGAATATCCAACTATAAATCTTTCCCAGTCTGGTATCAGTTTAGTATGCTTACAGTCCTCATGAAATAGAGGACAGCTACTATGCAGGAGTTGTTTGTTTTGTTTTGTTTCAAAGGAAACATTTAGAGCTCAGAAACATGAATTTCTGTGGCTGAATAACTAATCCACAGGGTATCTTTCTCTTCTTTTCTTCTTTTCTCTTCTTTTCTTCTTTTCTCTTTTCTTCTTTTCTCTTCTTTTCTTCTTTTCTCTTCTTTTCTTCTTTTCTCTTCTTTTCTCTTCTTTTTCCTTTCCTTTCCTTTCCTTTCCTTTCCTTTCCTTTCCTTTCCTTTCCTTTCCTTTCCTTTCCTTTCCTTTCCTTTCCTTTCCTTTCCTTTCCTTTCCTTTCCTTTCCTTTCCTTTCCTTTCCTTTTTTCTTTTCTTTCTTTTCTTTTCTTTTTCCTTTCCTTTCCTTTCCCTTTTCCTTTCCCTTTCCTTTCCCTTTTCCTTTCCCTTTTCCTTTCCCTTTTCCTTTCCCTTTTCCTTTCCCTTTTCCTTTCCCTTTTCCTTTCCCTTTTCCTTTCCCTTTTCCTTTCCCTTTTCCTTTCCCTTTTCCTTTCCCTTTATTTCTTTTTCCTTTCCCTTCCTCTTCCTCTTCCTCTTCCTCTTCGCACGTGTTTATTTAAAGTGAACTATTCCTAAATGAAATTCTCACTAGAAATTGTTTACCAGTATCTGTGAAAATTAAAAACAATTATGTGTTTGAGAACTTTGTTCTCAATGGGTGGAGGAAAAATTTGGAGTGAATTAACTTCATTATTTACTTTTATTTATTTATTTATTTATTTATCTATTTATTATTATTTTATTGTGAGTGGATCTGCTTTGCCTTTAGCAGTTTTTATGCCAGTTCTTTCTGCTCTAACTCAAGACATTAATGGAGAGATGGGTGAGACAAATGTACATTTCTTTAGAGGAACTGCAGGAGGCCGTATTCTGAATGTAAGCAAGAATAAGAAAGAACAGAGATGCCATAGCTTGTAATACTACAGAAACTGTTCTTGAGAAGAGGTAAGTCTGCAAGCAAGAAGAGAGTGAAGTTCACTTTTCTACTACTTATACTTTCTACTGCCCCTGTTTTATGCCCTGTTTTATCCAGCCTTTATATCAAAATATACTTTCTTAGGAGATTATCAGTGTAGTTTCTAACATTTACAGTCCTTTGGATATCTAGTATGCTTGGAGAAAGTTGAGATGAACTTGAACTTTGGCTAGTTTCTTTTAGATCCAGGATGCTTCAATGCAGTGTAGGATACAAATAATGCAGTGATTGCATAAGTTAATGCTCTTCAATATACCCTCTTAGAAAGTCTACATGCAGCCTGGCCTTAACTTGCTTATACACTGAGGAGAAAATATTACCAAAACTCTATGCTTCACTCTCATACTTGCTTTTGTTAAAAATGGCTACCACGTCAAGTTTATCTTCAGCATAAATCAGGGTATATTTCATAGTCTTATCTGAAGTACAAATTTTTTGGACTGTACACTTAAAATGTGACTTCCATGAAACATGACAGTTTGCCAATTTCTCCTTAAAAGGACACACACACACACACACACACACAATTTGTATAATGGTCCAAGTGTTCATTTATAATTTGTTTTTTATGTCATAAGAACATTATTAGGATTTTTTAGTATGAATAAAAAAAATATATCTTACAGTGCTTTCTCTACCTGACTGTAGCCTGAGACCACCAACTTGATGATGCTGTTAGAGAAGTATAAATAAAAATGTTGTAGACTAGGTCAAACTGCCCCATTCAATGTCACTTTTGAATGTTGTTGAACATACCCACTGTTTTCACAAACTGATCTGTGGGTCTGACAGACCTACAGCAGGAAAATGGCTGTGCCCTACAATGCAACTACTTTATTTTTCAACCTATTTTTACTGTGTAGAGGTGTTTTCAGAGTAAAGAGTGCAAATGAGTTGTATCACCCTGGGGAAAAATAAATAAACAAAAAAGCGCAACTGTTTAAGAAACATTGTCATAGTCTCAGCATACCTTTCATTCTCTCCATTTGCTTTTTCACTTCAATAAAGCTGCTCCAGCTGCTGAAGAAAAGCAAAACTTTCTGCTAACACATTGAAATGATTATATATATATATATATAAAATCTTCAAACTAACCCCTTTGGCACAGAGTTTATTTCGCTTTATTTAACACACATATAATACAGTGGCAGAGACAGTAGTGCCTGATTGGTCCTGACATAATGCTCCCAGCTGCACAAAACATTTTGGTAGGCTGACTGTCACTTTCTGATTAGATCTGACAGATTATTAGAATAGTGTTATTTGATGGACCATGAGAATAGGAACTGACAAACAATTTCACAATAAAGTACATTACTATCTGTTGAAAGATACTTAATTTTATTATTTATTTTCTTATCTTTTCTGTACATTTTTCTTTTGTTGTTTTTATTGATGTTGTTTCTTTGTTTGTTTTTGTTTCTTTTTTTGATTGTTTCCCTGATCCTCCCTGAGGATATAAAAACAACTGAGGTTATATCAATTGTGTATGCTTAGCATATGTACCAAGCTGGCAGCTGACAAGGTAACATTTCTGTCATGAATATCACTCTGAGATGTAAAGGAACGCTGAACAACGTAATCCCATTTTTTGTGGTCCACACATCAACTGCAAAGAGCAAAGTTATTTGGAAGACAAAAGGAAATGAACAAGATCAGCAGACATATTTTGTTGTGTATGAGAACCCTGGGCGGCATGACAGGTATTAAGCTTTCATTTCCACTCTGATAAAATAAGAAAATAGATGTAGTGAGACAAAAAATAAATAAATTAATAGATAATAAAATTATATATATATATATAAAAAACGTAAGAAAATGTTAAGTAAAGGAGCAGTGTAAGTATATTCTTTATGCTGTAAGAAGTTCTTTTTTCATGTATCCAGTGCTTAATGCAACTGCTATGGCAATTGAAAGAATCATAGGTATGTGGAGTGACAATAGTGAAACAGGAGAATTAGAAAGCCTGGTGTAACAGCACATCTTTCTTGCTTCTTAACCTACATCCCCTGCAATCTGCTTATTGATTTTTCTTCCTAGCACTTATTTTTACAATGTCAGCCTCCAAAATTGTTCAGACTGCCACCTTTTCTGGTAGCCCAGACTGATAGTGCTCATTACAGTAAAAGTTGTTTAACAGTTCTTATCATTACCTTTCCTTAGTCAAAACCTAACTGTTGAATGAAAACAAAATTCTGTTTTGTGTGCTAATGAGTCAAGCATTATGTAGAAAGAAATTGGATGTTAGCAGGCAGTGAAGTTATTGCATAATACATAGGGACAAATGGACCAAGCTAAGACAATGTGAATTACATTTTGAATAGTGAATTTGCCACTTCAGTGACACCTTTTAAACTTGTTTTTATGTATTGTATTTGTATGTGTGGATGATAAAATATGTGGGATGGGCATATTTAAATTTACATCCTATTTTGTAACTACAATTAAGGAAATATTAAGTCATCAGAGAGAGATGCTTCCTATCTGTTTAAAAAAGTGTATAAAACTTGATTTTGTCTTTGCAGTTCCCCAAATGCTACTATAGCTGCAAAAAATGTGAGAATCACATAGAAAGTACATGAGTGGCATAAAGATGCTGTGGTTTGTGTTACTCATGCATAATGTCCTCAGTTAATAACAATGAAGCTAGCTTGAATGTGGGGCAAAGGATGGATTAGATGACCTCCCTAACCAATTTTCTATTAATTTTAAACCTCTAACTATTAAAATCTGCATTGTACACCACAGGAATGTGGGTTTTTTTTGCACACAAGTTCTTTGTCTATAGGGTTTTGAGGGCTCAGACCTGTGGAGTAGTAGCTGTTCTCCCATCTAAAGATGGACATGCATGGACTCTTAAAAAAGAGCTTCAGATGAAGAGAGCTCCTGAGCTAGAATAAAGTATAATGCAGAAGGCCATTGAAAAAACCTCTCATAACATTTCATTTAATATTCTATTTTTTTTTTTTTCTGATCAGTTCTGGACATTATTCCCATATTTAAAAAGAAAAAAAAAAATAAAAAAATAAAAAATTCTATTCCCCTCCTCTGTTTTGTATGTTTTGGGGAACCGGACTACCAATATAATGGCTACTGATTGCATATAATCTGGGTTCCCATTCAAGTAGAAAACTTTCATAGGACAGAAATATCTGCCTTCAGAAGAGAGTTATAAGTAACATCTTTACAAATGTGAGTTCCTTTGTGGCTTCATTTCACATCTATCATCTCACATCAACAATGACATTGTTTAGTGGCTAATTAAACCATCCACTCTCATAATCTTTTAGCATTAGAGCTACAACGTCTTGAGTTATTGAATTTCCTTCAGGGAAAGACTGTGAAATCAAGAGCTGTTACAGCCCAGGGCAATTCAGATTTACCAATACAGCCTGGTCCTATAGGACTTGATTTAATGTCTTCTAAAGCCAGTGTAAAGGTCTCTAGTCACCTAAGTAGGCAATGGATCAGACCTTTAATTTGTATGTTAGTCTTTACCACAGCTAGATGCATTTCAATGCCAAAATATCACATACAGTTAGTGCTCTGATTTTTGTCTACCCAAGATAACTTGAAATATCACTTAAGGTAAAGAGAACAATGTCCAAGGTATTGTTGTGAAAGTAATCCAGAGATGGAGTATCAAAGGACCTTACATCACTTTTCAGGGAATGTTGAGACTTTTAATCTCTAATAATACAGCCTCTCTCTCTTGTGGATTCTGTTTTAATGACATTGCTAGGAAAAAAAAAAAGATATATTTTTATAATCTTTTTGTTTGAAAATAAAGTTCTACCAGCCCTGCTATAAAGGCCAGTTCCTTCTGGGACATCTCTGTTTACTTCAGATTGCAGAGTGGTATACATGCTAAGTTCAATGTTGCTATATCCAGTCCCATCTGGGGAGAATCAGTATAAAGAATCATTTTCAACATTGATTATGAGGGGTACATGAAAGAGATGAAAACATAAAGTAAAGGTAAAAGATAAAAATACAAGCAGTGATGAAGAAGGCATCTTTATGAGTGAGAGTATTATCCAAATGATATTTTTAGTCTCATTTCTGTGTGTTGTCTTTGTAGGAATGAAACAGCAAAGCACTCTCTTTCAAATGAAAACAGTCTGTGTCAAGGCTGGAGATCATTGCTCTACAGCATCAAGATCCCTCAGCAGATTGGTGGTGAAACCCTCAGCACCCTACTGATCTTTCACACATGCTGAAGGCAGCTACACGAGAGGGAGAGATTTTCCTACATCTTCATGAGGAGATACACTGCTGCCTCTCGATGTCCACACTTCCAGCTTTGGCTGCCACAGTGCAGTGCTCATCCTCTTTCTCTGTAGCAAGAGTGAGGTGAGTCATGTACAGAAGAGACCACCGGAGTGATGCACATGTGTGTGAGTGTGTCTGGAAGCATTAATACAACCTGTTACCAATTGCTTCAGCTTGTCAACTTGGGCACAGTTGCTGGTACCTGAGAACTTAAACACTCTGCACAGTCAATGGGAGGTTCAGAGAAAATGGACACCCCCCCCAAAATAGTGCATGTACTCAGCAGATTTGGGTTGTTATCATTGAATATTAGACCATGTCAATCAGAGACAGCATTTTATAGAAAAGAATGAGAACAAAGTGGGAAGTCATGAGCTTTGATTTTCAAGATATGGAAAGTCACTCTGTATTAACATTCCCATCAGCATAATAACATATTAGCTCAGTGATCCACCATGATGTTGCAGTGGTTAGTTAAGATCTGTGCAGCTCTTTGAATTTGCAAGGTGCTTATTCATCACTCTGTCCCAGGAGTTTTATGAGTTGGTGTTAAGAATCACAGCCAAGTGCCATAAATGTGATTGATATCACTATTAAAGCATCAATATTCATCCTCCAGTCATTCACAGAGGATGAATATCTACAAAAATTGTAGGATCAAAATAGTTAAAATGGAGTGGATAAATTATTCAGAGATTCTGGCAAGGATGTGTTCCTGTTAATTAATAAGATACATCTAGGGACTTGTATCTCTGAGTAAGCTCCACGTTCAGAAGATGATAAAGGCATGCTACAGAGTGGTTGGTCTTTTGAAATGTTTCCTTAAAAAAAAAAAATCATTGACCATATACATTTATCCTAAAGAAACAAAAAGGAAAATATGTTTCTTTAACTTTCATAGGAACAATTAAGTATCATTTGGATGGGGGTGGGGGTGGGGGAGGCTGGCCAGGTAGCTGAGGCAAATTCATATATTGTTCAAGGTAAACCAGCTGTCACCCATCCTTCAAACTTCTGAAGTTCTTATGCAATTCAGACCTTGATGCCTTTTATAGGACCTAGCGTGGTGCTTTGCTGGCCCATGTCTGTGGGGTTCAGGACTCAGTAATTGTGGAAGATGCTCTTGGTCAAGAGCAGAGCCCTCCAGTTGCTGTAGCTCTGTCATAGATTTGGCCATTTCATTTCTTATTAATTGCTGAAAGACAGATCAAAAGCTCTTGGTATCTGGCATCGGTATGTGATGCTGCATGTGGTGCAGATCAATCAGGTTGCACTTTCAGTCCAGTCTCCACACATCAGGCAGATGTGTCCATGTCACCAGCATTGGCAGCTGCACCATGGAATGGCTTCAGAATAAAGTCAAAGAAGAAATGTGCTCAGACCCTGCAGAAGTTATTTTAATAAGGCTTAATAAAGCACACTGCAACCAACAGAAAAAACTTCCTTTTTTTAATAGGCTTTGCCTCTGGCCTTTAATCCTCCAGTAAATCTGTCCAAGGTGGTGCCCAGGAAAATAGATGGAGAAAATTGTACTACTTCTAACAAGGACCCATTCTCTGGACAAACAATCTCATTTGGTCTCCTACTTCTGACATTTTACCAGATTTTTTGTTTGTTTGTTTTTTTGTTTTTTTTTTTTTATGGAAACAGGGAATAATAGGGAGGGAAAAAAAACACAGCAGCAACAGAGAAACTACTTGTCAGGCATAAACAGACCTCACTAACATCTATCAACAATGAAAGAGTGAATTTATATTCTTTTGTTTTCTTTTACAGTTAATAGACAGACGTTATGAAAAATAAACTACTTCACATGATCAGTTTGTGTGGTACAAGCTCATCTTCTGATATGTTTTATTTCTTCATTGGGAAATGATAACACAGTCATTGATTAATGTGAATTCTTGCAAAGTAAGAGTTTAAAAAAGAGAGAAAGCTTGTATGTATTTCAAAGTGACATGGAAATGAACTTATTTGAAATATTTTCCCTTTATTTTAAAAGGAGATGTGGTAAAGTATGTAATGTATTACTCTGTAACTTCACAAGTCATTTTCAACACACTATCTACACTAAATGTATTATTAACTTCCCTAAGGTGAGTGTCATGCATTGCACAGCTGAATGTTATTGATGTTTTCAATTTCTAAGGCTTTCTATTCCAGTTGGCAGAAATGTTTCCTTTTTATTTTCACACGGTTAATTTTGTATTTTTCTCACTCTCAGTATGTACCAGGATAAGACTCTTCAGCTGCAAATTTACTCTAAACATTATTAGGAATCAATGCTAAATTTTCAAATAATACATTATCATTATTATTATTAATTATTATTATTATTATTAAATTAATCTGTATTGCATTATTTTGTTAGAAATATCCCCCACATGCGAGTTATAAAAAAACAACACTACAACTTCAGTTAAGCACTAGGAATATTGACTATTGACAATTATTTAAAAATTTTAATAATTAAAATCTATTGTTTTGTTCACATTTTGAATAAAGTGGAAAAATCACTTCTCTTGTTTCAGTATTAAGTAGATAACTATTCAGAATGAATTTCTAGTCCTCATGATCTCATGAGTCACAAAAATAAAATTAGATAGCATCTCTGAATCTGCTCACTGTTCCATGAATAAATTTGTCTAGCTGGCCTCCTAATTACGACTCTTTAATTAAGAGAAACTCCTTTTCTGACTGGCAGGAATTCTTAGCTTTCTTCAAAGGTTAGTGAAGAATTATTTTCCTTCTGTATCTGTGCCTTCTGCTTTACCTAGTCCTTCACTTACTTCACTGCTGCCTCAATTAATCCATTCTCCTGGAAATCTTAAACTCCATCATTGCTCTCATCTACTCTGTAACCATCATACTGTTGACCAGAGGCTCACTTAAGTATAAAAGATATAATTTATGTATAAATTAGCTTACAGTACTTCATTGTTACTGTTGACAGTCTAGTAATATTTAATGTGACTTAAAAGTTTATTACACCCTGATGACATAACCTCCTGCCAAGATGAAAAGCAAGACAATCTTTTGGATTGTCTTAATATCTTGGACATTGCAACAACTATGCAACAACTGCAAACTTGCCGAGGCGATCGGCTCCGGGGCAGACGCGTTCTGCAGCGGAGCGGGGGATAGGGACAGGCAGGGCTTTTTTTCCGGCATCGAGGCCACTCGAGGGAGCCGCCAGGACCCGGCAGCCCTCGCGAGGGAGGCTGACGAGGCGTAGGCGGAGCCAGCAGCGCCCCCTCCCCGGCCGTTCAAAAGCAGCCCCTAGGGAGCGCGGCGAACAGGGCGGGGCGCGGCAGTTTGCGCGGCGCAGGCAGGGCGAGCAGGGGGGGCAGAGAGCGCAGAACGTTCCCCCCCCCCCGCCCCGTCCGTACGAACAACTCCTCTAATGGCTGTCGACCGCTAGCTGGGCTGTAATGGTCTACACCAGGCAGACTGCTCTCTCTAGAAAGTCTGTAACCACCCAGACTGACTGCCTGCTCAAAAATGCAGCAGTTCAGGTCTCTGGATGCAGGGAGTGTCTGAGCCTGTTGCTGCCATCTGAGGGAGGCAGAGGGACTGTGTGTGTGAGGTGCGAGCAGGTGGATGGCCTGGTCTGCCTGGTGTCAGAGCTCAGGGAGGAGGTGGAGAGGTTGAGGGCTATCAGGGAGTGTGAGTGGGAGATAGACTGGTGGAGCAACTCCCTGCAGGGCCTGAAGGAGAGGTACCGGGTGAGACACCCCAAATGGGGGTGAACCACCTGCCCTGTCGGGCAGAGGGAGGGGACCTAGGAGTTAAGGAGGAATGGAGACAAGTCCCTGCTCGACCTCGCAGGAGACACCCCCCCCTACCACCCCCACCTTCCCAGGTGCGAGTACACAACAGGTTTGAGGCACTAGAGATTGAGAGACCGGTGGGTGAAGATGAGGTAGAAGGTCTACCCAGGAGGATGCCTAGGGCGAGGAGGTCAACTCCACGCCTCAAGACTGCCTCCACCAAGAAAGACAGAAGGGTAATTGTTGTAGGCAACTCCCTTCTCCGGGGTACAGAGGGCCCTATTTGTCGACCTGACCCTACCTGTAGGGAAGTCTGCTGCCTCCCTGGGGCCAGGGTCAAGGATGTTGCCAGAAAGCTTCCCAACCTGGCTCGCCCCTCTGACTACTATCCGCTTTTGATAGTCCAGGCTGGCAGTGATGATATGGAAGAGAGAAGCCTGAAAGCTATCGAACGGGACTTTAGGGGTCTGGGATGGTTAGTGGATGGAGCGGGAGTACAGGTGGTGTTTTCGTCCATCCCTACAATAGCAGGGAGGGGTACAGAGTGGACACGGAAAGCCCACCTGATTAATACATGGCTCAGAGGCTGGTGCCAACACAGAAATTTTGGTTTTTTTTGACCATGGGGCGCTTTACTCGGCACCCGGCCTGATGGCCGCAGACGGGTCCCTATCTCTAAGGGGAAAATGGATCCTAGCCCAGGAGCTGGCAGGGCTCATTGAGAGGGCTTTAAACTAGGTAAGAAGGGGGACGGGGCTGAAATAAGGCTTGTTGGAGCTGTGCCAGGGGGGACAATGGCAAGGCCGGGGGAGAAGGCAATGGCCCGACTGAAGTGCATCTACACTAATGCACGCAGCACTGGTAACAAACAAGAGGAGCTGGAAGCCATCGTGCAGCAGGCAGGCTATGACTTGGTTGCCATCACGGAAACGTGGTGGGACCACTCTCATGACCGGAGTGCTGCAATGTCTGGCTATAGGCTCTTCAGAAGGGACAGGCAGCACAGAAGGGGTGGTGGTGTGGCTCTCTATATTAGAGAGTGTTCTGATGTTGTGGAACTTGAGGCTGGGACTGATAAGGTTGAGTCTCTGTGGGTTAGGATCAGTGGGAAGGCCAACAAGGCAAGCATCCTGGTGGGGGTCTGTTATAGACTGCCAAACCAGGATGAGGAGACGGATGAGGAGTTCTACAGGCAGCTGGCAGAAGTTGCAAAATTGCCAGCGCTTGTTCTCGTGGGGGACTTCAACTTCCCAGACATATCCTGGAAGCACAAAGCAGTCTAGAAGGTTTCCGGAAAGCGTGGGAGATAGCTTCCTGATGCAGCTGGTTAGTGAGCCTACCAGGGGAGGTGCCCCGCTAGACCTTCTGTTCACAAACAGTGACGGACTGGTGGGAGATGTGGTGGTTAGGAGCTGTCTTGGGCAGAGTGACCGTGAAATGGTAGAATTCTCTATCCTTGGCGAAGCCAGGAAGGGGACCAGTAAAACCGCTGTCTTGGACTTCCGGAGGGCTGACTTTGAGCTGTTCAGGACACTGGTTGGCAGAGTCCCTTGGGAGGTGGTTCTGAAGGGCAGAGGAGTCCAGGAAGGCTGGGCACTCTTCAAGAAGGAAATCTTAATGGCTCAGGAGCGGTCTGTTCCCACGTGCCCAAAGATGAGCCGGCGCGGAAGAAGACTGGCCTGGCTGAACAGAGAGTTGTGGTTCGAGCTTAGGAGAAAAAAGAGGGTTTATAATCTTTGGAAAAGAGGGCGGGCCACTCACGAGGACTATAAGGCTGTTGCGAGGCTGTGCAGGGACAAAATTAGAAGGGCCAAAGCTCATCTGGAGCTCAATCTGGCTACTGCTGTTAAAGATAACAAAAATGTTTTTACAAATACATCAACACCAAAAGGAGGACTAAGGAGAATCTCCATCCTTTACTGGATGCGGGGGGAAACTTAGTTATAAGGGATGAGGAAAAAGCTGAGGTTCTTAATGCCTTCTTTGCCTCAGTCTTTAGCAGCAAAACCAGTTGTTCTCTGGATACCCGGTACCCTGAGCTGGTGGAAGGGGATGGAGAGAAGGATGTGGCCCTCACTATCCATGAGGAAATGGTTGGCAACCTGCTACAGCACTTGGATGTACGCAAGTCGATGGGGCTGGATGGGATCCACCCGAGGGTACTGAGAGAACCGGCGGAGGAGCTGGCCAAGCCACTTTCCATCATTTATCGGCAGTCCTGGCTATCAGGGGAGGTCCCAGTCGACTAGCGGCTAGGAAACGTGACGCCCATCTACAAGAAGGGCCGGAGGGTAGACCCGGGGAACTATAGGCCTGTTAGTTTGACCTCAGTGCCAGGGAAGCTCATGGAGCAGATTATCTTGAGTGTCATCACGCGGCACTTGCAGGGCAACCAGGCGATCAGGCCCAGTCAGCATGGGTTTATGAAAGGCAGGTCCTGCTTGATGAACCTGATCTCCTTCTATGACAAAGTGACACGCTTAGTGGATGAGGGAAAGGCTGTGGATGTGGCCTACCTTGACTTCAGTAAGGCTTTTGACACCGTTTCCCACAACATTCTCCTCAAAAAACTGGCTGCTCGTGGCTTGGACTGACGTACACTTTGTTGGGTTAAAAACTGGCTGGATAGCCGGGCCCAAAGAGTTGTGGTGAATGGAGTCAAATCCAGTTGGAGGCCGGTCACTAGTGGAGTCCCCCAGGGCTCAGTACTGGGGCCAGTCCTCTTCAATATCTTTATCAATGATCTGGATGAGGGGGTCGAGTGCACCCTCAGTAAGTTTGCAGATGACACCAAGTTAGGTGCATGTGTCAATGTGCTCGAGGGTAGGAAGGCTCTGCAGGAGGATCTGCATAGGCTGGACCGATGGGCTGAGGTCAACTGTATGAAGTTCAACAAGGCCAAGTGCCGGGTCCTGCACCTGGGGCACAACAACCCCAAGCAGAGCTACAGGCTGGGAGATGAGTGGTTGGAAAGCTGCCTGGCACAGAGGGACCTGGGAGTATTGGTTGATAGTAGGCTGAATATGAGCCAGCAGTGTGCTCAGGTGGCCAAGAAGGCCAACAGCATCCTGGCTTGTATAAGAAGCAGTGTGGCCAGCAGGTCTAGGGAAGTGATTGTCCCCCTGTACACGGCTCTGGTGAGGCCGCACCTCGAGTACCGTGTTCAGTTTTGGGCCCCTTGCTACAAGAAGGACGTCGAGGTGCTTGAGAGAGTCCAGAGAAGGGCGACGAAGCTGGTGAGGGGTCTGGAGAACAAGTCTTACGAGGAGCGGCTGAGGGAGCTGGGATTGTTCAGCCTGGAGAAGAGGAGGCTCAGGGGCGACCTTATCGCTCTCTACAGTTACCTTAAAGGAGGCTGTAGTGAGGTGGGGATTGGTCTATTCTCCCACGTGCCTGGTGACAGGACGAGGGGGAATGGGCTAAAGTTGTGCCAGGGGAGGTTTAGGTTGGATATTAAGAAGAACTTCTTTACCGAAAGGGTTGTTCGGCATTGGAATAGGTTGCCCAGGGAAGTGGTTGAGTCACCATCCGTGGAGGTCTTTAAGAGACGTTTGGATGTTGAGCTTAGTGATATGGTTTAGTGGAGGACTTGTTAGTGTTAGGTCAGAGGTTGGACTAGGTGATCTTGGAGGTCTCTTCCAACCTAGACGATTCTGTGATTCTGTAACTACCACAACATGACATATATATATATATATGTATATACATACATATATGTATATATAATAGTTTAATAGCACAAATGACAGTATTCTAGCTATCACTATTGCAAGGGAGATAATATTCTCTTCAGAAGCTAGAAAGTTTTTATTGTAGAATGATAGCATGTACAAGTTCAATCTCACATGGAAGAACAATAAGAATATATGCAAATGGAAATACTCCAGTGAAAAATGTTCTAGTGGCTCATAAGGTATACAACCCCAATGTAACAGGCAGAGATTCCTAAGCATTTGGGAGCCCATGACTTCCTTCACTTCCACGGAGCACACGGGGCATTAGATCAGCCTTCAACCACCAGACTAACCAGCTAACCAGCTATGAAATCCCGTTCTCAAACATTTCCAAAATGCTTCATTGGAAAAAAAAAAAGTATCGAAGTTGCAAAGCTGCAGTTTAACACAGATTATGAAGTAATAACACAGATTATGAAGTAATCCTTGCTAGGATATCTTTCCCAAAGCTGAAAATCAGACCGATATACAAAAGCACAGTCTGAAAGAATGCATGCAGTTTTGCCAAAGCACTTTAATTCTCCACAGTTTGTCATGATGGCAGGCTTGTCTCAGGCACTTTTCCTCCCAGATCAGATAAACAGAATATATGGGTAGCCTTTACACACTCTTAAGCAAGCCTGCAATAACTGGGGTCCAATTGCTCCGTCTGATGAACATCAGAAATTTTCTGCAGTAAGTTTTGCCTTGTTGCCCTTGCCTAAATTCCTTCTTCTCCACACTAGTCTGGGATGACACACATGTATTTCTGTTTTTTTATATCTTCAGTTACATTGCAGCTGGCAGTTGTAATATGGTGACATTATTAATATAATTAACTTTAGAACCACATGATGGAATCCAATGGTCTTACACCCTTGGTCACCTTCTCTCAGCTCTCCTCACTGAACCACATTTACCTTCTAGCACTTGAAACCTCTTAATGGTTCCAAAGAGCTGCAGAAAAAGGTTACTTTTTCCACTTATATTGGCCCTCCATATTTGAGAGCTTATTGGAGCTCTTTCTGTGTCATATGGAAAATATGTAAACAGACTCTTACTCCCCTTCACTGGGAAGGTCAAAATGGTTAAGGTAATGACGGATGAACTAAGCTGCTAAAATCAGACTCTCCTTAACCATCCAAATCTGAGCCTACATTCTTTTGAATATTCAAAAGGATTTTTTTCTCTTTAGTTCCTGTGTACCTCTGAGGCCTCTTCTATATCCCTTGTGCAAAACTCTGGCATGACAGGTCGACTTTAAAGTGTATGTATATATAATTCACCTGACATTGCCAGAGTGATGAAAATGGACCTGTGTGTAAATTAAAACAGTGTCCCCCTGGCTTCAGTGTTTTATAACTAGAGCTTCCTAAATCAATATCTAAACATTTTTTTAAATTATATTTCTTACTGGTGATAAATGCAATGCATGTTTCATTTCAAATTGGATTGTACTATTTTTCTAGAAGTGTCTCTCAAGCTAAAGTTACAAAAAATGAGTAGGTAATATTAGTTTAAGTATTTCAATGCCTCAATGATATCTATTATCTTTTGGATAATATATAGTGTTCACTCTTAGATATGAATATTCCCTTGATTTAAGAGGCTTTCAGTTGAGTGGCTCTTTCGGTTGAGTGGCTGATGTATAACAACTTGATGGGAGGTACCTGTTTGGCAGTGCTCCCCATTAGGCATGGCCAGCCTGTCCTTTGAAATTCTTGGCTGGATTTGCAAAGGAAAAGTACCCACAAGTACCCACAAGTACATCTGAACAGAGTGCACAGATCCTCTGTAAAAATCAAGCAATTAGTAGATATTTGAAAATTCAGAAGCTGAAAAAAAAAAAATTGGCTGCTACTGTATTCACATACAGTTACAAGAAGAAAGCCCAAGAGCATAACTTATTTGATTATGACAATTAAAAAGCTGAAGTTAAATTTCACCTTGCATCTTTGCTGAACTTTATTTTGCTAAACCTATTCTCTTTGAGAGCCTCTCCACTTTTGAATTCTTGCCAACACAATCTGAATACAACCAGAACTGTTGACTTTCAAAGCAAGTGGCAAATCTCTTCTATTCTCATGGGTGTCTGGGGTAGTGAGAGACAGTGACTATCGGTCATATTCATCTTTAGCCATGGTTGTGGGCATGAGAAGAGTTGTGGCTCCTCATATGTTTCTGTGCTGTGCCAAGAAATATATTTATAAATCATAACATAGGTACTTTTTTATTACTTTTTATGGTACTATAAATCAAAAATAATAATGAATGTCTGTTAGCTTGGACTATTTATCCACAGAAAAGAATAAGAGCCATCAAGCCCCATGTGAGTTATCTAGACATGGAATCTGGAAATGAGGGATGGTTTCTGCTCATGTCTTTATCCCTTTCTTTGCCCCAGAGGTCGAGCAGACTAAGGGAATAAACAGATTAACCTCTTTTCAGCAACGGTGTCAGGGCAACCCAGAAGAGAGATGCTTTCTTCTTCTCCTACAAGAACGTTGTTAATTATCACTCTAAAGAATAAAAGGAAATTATGTATATTATCTTCTTTGATGCCTGTGAATACAGCTTGGAGTGAGGGGTAGGCTTGTGTCTACGTGTACAATCCAAAGTCAGACTATAGAGCCCTCCAAAATGGAGATCAAAAAAGACTGAGTGGTTGCCAAAAAGTTTATGGAATTTATGCAACCTTTTACATTTAGATGGTGAAAACATTTTCAAAAGAATATACTGGATTCATGAGGCTAAATTCTGACTTACATGCACAGTACCAATGAGTCTGAAAGCAGTTGTTTCAGAATTTCCCGAGGGCTGAGCCTGAACTCATACCAAGTGAATGCTGGTTGTTAAAGGAGGAGGCCAACACTATGCTGATTATTCTTGTTTTCTCTACTACCCAAACCCCAAAGCCTCTGGGATACACAGATAAAGAGCTGGTATGAAACACGAAATGAAGGAAAATTACTAGTCAAAGAAGAAACTAATTTCAGAATCATTTACTTTATTTCTGACTGAATAAAAAACATTAAAACAACATGTATACCACATGCAAGCATGATGTTGTTAATTTAGCAGTACCAATGTTTGTTTCAAAAAAGATTCTACATGGCTTACCAGGTGTGGCTGAGCCTCCTCAACTGCCCTTTGTTAAACTTTGATTTTGTCCTCTACTGCTGGCAGGATCCCTGCTTTCACAGTAACACAGCACCACAGAGTCAGAATTAAATACTGACTTTTGATCTATTAAAAGCATATACATAGATAACTCATCATCAACCATTTGTAAAAAGTGTTGCAAGCAGGCAAACATCTCAATGAGCTCAGCAATGGTGAATTCTGTTTTTAAGGTGGGTGAGTCGATCTGGGTATAGCCCCACAATCCATTGGATGGAAATGAATACGAGCAATAGTCACTGTCTCTCAGAACAGAGATTCTACGCCCCATTCTATGGGAGATTCTACAGGAGATTCTACAACCCATTCTACGGGGCATTCTGCGGGAGATTCTACACCCCCTTCTATGGGAGATTCTACGCCCCATGCTATGGGAGACTCCATGCCCCATTCTATGGGAGATTCTACTCTCCATTCTATGAGAGATTCTACTCCCCATTCTATGGGAGATTCTATGGGAGGTTCTACACCACATTCTATGGGAGATTCTACGGGAGATTATACACACCATTCTGTGGGAGATTCTATGGGGGATTCTATACCCCATTCTATGGGAGACTTTACGGGAGGTTCTACACCCCACTCTATGGGAAATTCTATAGGATATTCTACACCCCATTCTATGGGAGATTCTATGCCCCCTTCTATGGGAGATTGTACACCCCATTGTATGGGAGATTCTACATCCCATGCTATGGGAGACTCCACGCCCCATTCTATGGGAGATTCTACCGGAGATTCTACGCCCTATCCTATGGGAGATTCCATAGGAGATTCTATGCCCCATTTTATGGGAGATTCTATGCCCCATTCTATGGGAGATTCTACGTGAGATTCTACGCCCCATTCTGTGGGAGATTCTATGCCCCATTTTATAGGAGATTCTACAGGAGATTCTACTCCCCATTCTATGGGAGATTCTACGGGAGATCCTACTCCCCATTCTATAGGAGATTCTACAGGAGATTCTACGCCCCATTCAATTGGAGATTCTACGGGAGATTCTATACCCCATTGTATGGAGAATTCTATGGGAGATTCGATGCCCCATTCTATGGGAGATCACAGAATCACAGAATCACAGAGGATCTGGATAGGCTGGACCAATGGGCTGAGGCCAACTGCATGAAGTTCGACAAGGCCAAGTGCCGGGTCCTGCACCTGGGGCACAACAACCCCAAGCAGCACTACAGGCTGGGAGATGAGTGGTTAGAAAGCTGCCTGGCAGAGAAGGACCTGGGAGTATTGGTTGATAGTAGGCTGAATATGAGCCAGCAGTATGCTCAGGTGGCCAAGAAGGCCAACAGCTTCCTGGCTTGTATAAGAAGCAGTGTGGCCAGCAGGACTAGGGAAGTGATTGTGCCCCTGTACTCGGCTCTGGTGAGGCCGCACCTCGAGTACCGTGTTCAGTTTTGGGCCCCTTGCTACAAGAAGGACGTCAAGGTGCTCGAGAGAGTCCAGAGAAGGGCGACGAAGCTGGTGAGGGGTCTGGAGAACAAGTCTTACGAGGAGCGGCTGAGGGAGCTGGGATTATTCAACCTGGAGAAGAGGAGGCTCAGGGGCGACCTTATTGCTCTCTACAGTTACCTTAAAGGAGGCTGTAGTGAGGTGGGGGTTGGTCTGTTCTCCCACGTGCCTGGTGACAGGACGAGGGGGAATGGGCGAAAGTTGCGCCAGGAGAGGTTTAGTTTGGGTGTTAGGAAGAACCTCTTTACTGAAAGGGTTGTTCGGCATTGGACTGGGCTGCCCAGGGAAGTGGTTGAGTCACCATCCCTGGAGGTCTTTAAAAGACGTTTAGATGTCAAGCTTAGTGATATGATTTAGTGGAGGACTTGTTAGTGTTAGGTCAGAGGTTGGACTAGGTGATCTTGGAGGTCTCTTCCAACCTAGATTATTCTGTGATTCTGTGAAATGCCATATTGATGCAACACTACTGAGTGAACATGAGGAGACAATTTAGCCACTTTGCCAATTGCTGCTGCTGTTCATTTAAAATCTCTGACTCCAGGTCTGTCATTATTTTGATGTAGCTCCATCTCTTCTCTCTCAGTTAATCCAAACTATTGAAATGGTAAAGGCATAGCACTGCTGACAATAATTATCTCTGCTTGTCCCTGCTCCACCCCCCATTTCCCCACCCTTCCTCCCCATCTATCTCAGGATCATCAGTTTAACTTTATTGTTTTCTAATAAATATGAGTTTCAAAGAAATTGCAGGAATCCTGCATTGCTGCATAATTGAATCTTCATCAAATTAATAACCAGCTCCAGAGAGTACAATTAGGAATGAGAAGTGTGGTGAAAGAAAGGTGCCTGAATTGTCTAGTTTTTCATTAAATAACTGAGAAGAAATAGGCAACATAATTATTACAAAACAGCTGGAATCCTGGTTGGAGCTGTTTTGTTTTCTACTTTACAGTAACCAGTACTAGGAAACATTGCCTGTGTAATGGAACTCAGAGATATATGACACCATTCTCCTTGGTTAGTTGGTCTTTTCTGTTAAAAAGTGCTGTAGGATTTCTTTCAAATTTAATAATTTATATACTGTGCTATAAGGTTGTCATTGGCCTAGTTCGGCTGCCATTTTAGGGTTAGGATGAGTACAGGTAAAAGAAGTCTGCATAATCTGTAGGTTTTTACCTAGCCTTTGTACATGCAGATATGTGAAACTGACTAGAAACAAACACTTTTTAAAAGTTATAGAGGTATATTCTTGTTTTCAGATGGATTGTTTTGATCATATGTACATACCCTTTGGAGTTTGGTTCATTTGATTGGTTAATTTTGTGGTTTTCACCCACAGCATCCCAAATACCTGTGTTTTACTTGCACATCAAATAAGGGGAACAGGTTATTAAAACAGAACACTTCTATTTGAATTTTTCAGCCATTCTGTAACCAAAACACTTTGTAACCAGACTACATATACTCGGACCCCTTTGATCATTTTTGAAGTGTCCATTTCAGAACTTAGTGTGAGGTGAAAATACAGCCTGTTTAGCCAGGCTTGTCCACACAAGGGAGCAGATCTGGAACTGTCTTCTGCTTGCTTTGGAATGAATTGGCATCATGATGTACACAAGACATTGAGCCAAGGCTGAAGAAACTGAGTGTGTTGAACATCTTTACTAGCTTTCATTTTCACTTCTGTGCTGATTGGCAGGAGAAGGAAACAAAGCAATCCCTGAAATTTAACAGAATTGCTTGCTGACTATAAGATGTACATTTATTTTGTATCTGAAAACATTTTTTTTTTTTTTTGTGGTTAAACTTATCTTTTCCCTGATGTAGATGAAGAATTAAATGAGGATGCATTGTTTTGACATCAGTTTTAAGTTCATGTGGTACTCATCTCTGTGTTTTTCAGCAATTTCCACAGATAAAAACAAACAGCCTTTATCCTGAGAGGAATTTGGTATAGATGGCCAACATCAGACTGAGTCAAAGCTTACTAAATGCAGTAGTAAGCTGGGTAGGAATTTAAACTGCTTTTGAATTAGAATATGGGTATCAAAACCAGCCTCTCACAAGGCTTTGATTTTTTTTATATTTACTACTATAATTTGTTGATTAATATGTCACAACAAAAGTCCAAAACACGCTTCTGTCATAAAATGTTCTTCAATGTGTTTTTGTTTTCATTTAAAACCAGTCAAAGACTGGAAGTCATGTAAAGAAAAGTAATTTATTCTAGCGTATAATTCTCATGTTTTATTTCTACCAAGGGGAAGTTAAGTTTAACTCTTGCAAAAAGAAAGTTATAGCACAAATATATGAAAGAAAAGTTTTTCTTCATGAAGCTGCGAGAAGTTGATCTGAGACTTAGGAAAGTAAATAGATTTGCTTCACATTTCTTATCAGGTTTTCCTTATTATTTTTTACTATCTCATTCAAAATGTAATTCTTCCTAGGGGAAACAAAGCCCAGGCCATTTTGTGTATAGCTCTGTCACACACTGGTTGGTTTGTTAGCTTGATCTGGATTAAGTTTATGCATGTTACCAATTCTTTGTTAGAGATGTTTGTGTTTTCTCCGTCATGGTGACTTAAGCATCTACGACACACCGCAGCAGTACAAAGCTGCTTCTCAACAAAATTCTTTACCTGTAATAACTGAAAAGAAGACTTGGCATGGGGAAAATAAGAGCCATATAGCAGTTCGACCAGCTACAAATATCATTCAGCTAGTTGGCTGGTCTGTCTTCAAGAACAGAAAGACTTTAGAAAAAGAACACAAATACAAGCAGAAGGGTTTATTCTTACTAGCGTCGCAGTCACATTTTGCTAACATTACTTTTTCTGCATAAACATGATGAAATAATTAACCCTTTAATAATGTGTTAAAACTTTAGCTTTTAAAGTCACAGTATTAACTTTACAGTAATAACATAATCTTTTGATAATAGTGATATTTAGCAGTTTGTATGCTAAAGATCTTTTATTAGAAAATATATATCAGAAATGAAAGCTCCTGAACAATTTGCAGGTCTGCAAAATACTGGCAGTGTTGCTGTACTAGAATATTTTTAATCAGTCATATCTTCTGTGCCTTACATAATGATTTTTTTGTTCCTGTTTTATAAATGTTGAGCCTTAAGCTCAACCCAAACATTGGGTTTCTCTATGGTATACATTAAATAATCCTTTGAGTAAGGAAGACAAAATACATCAGCTAACTTACCTTCACTGACACTGCACTGAATGAAGAAGCATATGTATACAGCATTAAACACAGGCATTGTAATATGACATATATGTTATGGCACAAAGAACCACTGCTGAGCCTGGTAAGCTCATTGGAGATCTACATTTTACTTAACTATTTGCAGCACTGTTATTTTCAGGATGCAGTCCAGTTTCCCAGGAATCGTTAAAACTTTCAAAAATCAGGGTATAACGGAAAGTAAGTTGGTTAACAAAGGAATACTGTAAACATTCCATTTTTATTTGCACATTCCCAAAAGAAATTAGTGAACAAAACACAAGTCCTTCAAAGCCAACACAAAACCTTCAAAAATGGTTGACATCTTTGACAATAGGCTATATCTGTCACTATCTGTGGCTAGCACAAAATTTATGTATTTAAGTCTGAAGCAAGGTGCAGAAAGACCCTTGCAATTTCTTGAAAATGTTATGTATGACCGCAGTGTTGGGGAGATGTTTTAAACAGAGGACAGGAGGTTATATTCATGACCTCCTCTGAGATAAGAAATTCATGTTATACCTATATATAATAAATTGGATACTGTGTGAAAGAGTGATATGAAGTAAAGGACAATGTGGGGTTTCAGAAATAGACCAATGGCTTTGAAAGTACTTATGATGTCTAAATCTTTGAATTCAAGTACCCATTCCCCTAAGTAGTCTTTGAGAATAATAATAAAAAAAAGTTTCCAAAATATCTTTGAAAGTCAGATATTAGCTAGTTGGAAGAGAGTGTAATCTAGGTTTCTCATGTCAAACAGTGGTAGCAAAGCTCACAAATAAATCCCTTAGCTTATCTTTCTTGGGGTCATTAAAATATAAAGATAAAAAAAAAATGCATTCTACAACCTTTCACTTTTTTGAACTTCCTTGAAGGTCTCTGTGGAGAATATTTTACTTCAGTAACATTCACAGACTCTCAAGAGACAAAGAATTCAAGTGCTTTGATTCAGATTTTAAATGAAGCACATCTGTGTTTATCAGTACAAAGGAAGAGGAATTTTCTCCTAACAGCAACACTGTACTTGATTAAAAAGGAACACAGAGTAATACTCTAGAGTGAACTACATTGATGAATAATGAAAAAGCAAAAGAAATACAGATCCAAGAAAGACAGAGTTTTCACAGCAGGTTAGCTACAAGGGATGTTGATTACATTCAGAAGATATTCACATGTTTTACATACTGTAGGAAATATTAAGGAAAAAAATCCTAAATACCAAACCACTCAAGAAATCCCCTTTCATTTAGGGAAAAAAAAAAAAAAAAAAAAAGCCACCTTTCATACCTTTTATTCTTCAGTATACTGCAGTAAAACAATCAGGTATAACAATACATGATCCTGTTAGCCACACCAGAAAGCTTGTATGCTCTTTTATGTGGAGTAAGGTTTCTTTTAAGAAGGTGTTTCCTTTTTCTATAAATTAAATATTTACAGCCTCTTAAAGATGTAAAGTCAGTAACAGAGGACAATCGGAGAAGCTATTCTTTAGTCCAGTGCCTTGAATGGCCACAGAAGCATAAAATACTGAATACATGGCTTCAAAAGTTATAGAGGAAAACATTGCTCCATTTCAACTCTAATTCTTAATCTCAACTCTGTAAAGGGTTGGCTACAGTTAGTAGGGGTTGTTCACCATTTCATGGCTCTCAATGGCATTGATAGCAGTATTCATGCCTACACTAGAATTCGTTAGAGAATAAACCTGTAACAACCCAGAAAAATAGCATCTCCAGGAGCTACAAGAACCGTGTATCCAGATCCATCTTTTTATATTGCCCAGAATGTCTCATGCTATCATCGTCTTTGTATCAAATGATTTACTCTTCTTAGCAGAATGTTGATAGAGACAGTACAAAGACTGCTAAGTAGGATCGATGCTCATTCTTTAGAGGATCACCACCTTTCTCTTTCTCAAAATGTCTGTGCTCTGTCAAGATTCCTCCTCTGGGTTTCTGCCACTTCTAAGGATTGTTTTCTACTTGATTTTAACCAAGGGTGCTAAAGTTGTGTTTAATGTGCATGGAACAAGCTCTCACACTTTCGTGTGCTTGTTTCTCAGGTAACTGTTAACAGTGGAGAAGTCTTAGTGAGAATGTCAGAGCTATCAGTGAAAAAGACATCCTGAAGCCTGACACATCTGTAAAATCAAATTAAAAATATACAACTAAAGCAAAGGAGAGGAACTCTATAGAAAATGCAGTAAAAGTGTAATGTACTTTGAAAGTACATGTAAGACAGACATGAATCACCTACTAAGCTGAAAGCACATTATTTTATTTTTTTTTCATTTATTTCTGTGATCAAAAAGTCCTAGTAAAATACTTGGTCCTGTAAACAGGACAGTTTTTTGCAGAAAGCTGGGAGATTGTCCACAGAAAATATCAAGGCCAACAATTTGTAATTAAGCAGCTAAGTGGGAGCAAAATGTTGTGTATTCTCAACATTCTGAGTGAGAAAAACATAATTCTCTGGTGTACACATTTTTAACATGTAAAATAAGAAAGTACTTAAACATACTAAGAATTAGGTAGAGGAATTTGGGCTATAATAAAATATGTAAGGTAAAGAATATGTAAACAGTAAAAATGAGACAGTTTAAGGGGAGTTTGGGGGAGTTTTTTAATCCTATAAGTTAAAGATTTCTTAGCTAAGGATGTCCAAAATGCCAAATATAGTTACAGGTGCAATAAAATTTGAATCAATTGGGAAAAAACTAACTAAAAGAATGTTGCTTATTTCTGAGGAGACTGGGCAGAGACTGGGAAGAGTCCCTGAAAAGGTGTGTGCAGAAAAGAAATGGAGAAAAAGACGTAAAATCAACAAGAGATCAAAGGATAGTGGTCTCTGATGGTAGGAGTGTGAACGACTATAGCCAGAAATGATGCTGATCTTCAGGCCCAAGACCACAAGGGTGACAGAAGGAGCCTCCATGGACAACCCCATGGACTCTCCATCAGGTCTGTGCCCAGAAGACTTGCTGTCGAGGAGGGTGGAGCAAAGATGGAGTATGAAGTAGAAGTAATATGAAATAGAGTGGGGAGGAAGGTGTGGCAGAATTGTATTTTAATAGCAGCCATATGTAATTAAAAATATTTGAGTGATAAATAGCAATTTCGTTGTTGTGTGTAATAGTTTGCAAAATGGTATAACTGTAAATTGATAACAGTGGTGTGTCCATTAGTTAATTAGGTTACTGACTTTTTGATTTTTTTTCTTTTCTTAAGAGCTTGTTGCTAAATCAATAAATATTATTTATTATTGTATTGGCTATGTTTCAAGGTTATACTCTGAAGGGGGGCAGTTGGACCCTTAGGTTACTGCATTATTCTCATTTGCAGAGTGGACACCTCCATTTAGTAATGGAAATTCGCTGCTCTTCACATGATCTCACAGTCTTCCTATGTTGTGGCTCCTTATTCAGGTATCTCGGTTGGAAATTTTAACCGCAGGGAGGGGAAATCTGATTTAAGTGCTCGATGTAATTGAAAGAGACATGCTTTATTTCACTCCTTAGTAACAACTGTACATAAAACAAAAGTTTTGCAGCAACAGCTAATGCAGATCCAACCTTTTCCTAGGCCTATATGATATGTGACACTTTAGTGGACACATATTTTAAGCATCTGACAGGACGAAACTTACCTGCATGGAGCCATTGAGTAATTTAGAATTAACATATTTATTTAAATCAAAGCATATTCATAAACAGATTGTAAATTCAAAATAGCAAACGTTTAAACAAAATGTTCACAAATAAAGGTTGGTACAACTTTGTTTCTACTTCCTAATTGCTCAGATATTCAATTTCATAATGACATAGCTACTACTTTAAACTTATTTTCAAAGATGTGGTTCCAGAGAAATAAGTAATTTTTATTTTCAACAGACCTGCATTAAAAGTTGGTAAAGAGGGAAAAATATAGATATATATCTTTATAGTCTTTCTACAGATATTTTCTCTGGGCATTCTGTCAATTTGAAATATAAAAATAAAGCTGATACAATATTGTTTGTTCTAATTTTGGCAAATCCTAAATTATAGTTAATAATTGTAGGAACCATCACTCAAAGCTAAGATGGACATTTAATCATTTATTTTTGTCACTGAGAATTTTTCAAGATATTGTACATGACAGGCTGAAGTATTACTTAACTCAGATTTAATCAGAATCAAAAGTTTTTTCAAAGTTATTTCAAGCAAGAAGTGATGGCAAAGAATTCTGGGCAATCACATGAAAAATAATATTTAGAAAACAGTTTCTGGAGCATTGTAATACTTGTAGAGTTGTGTATCTCCTTTAAAAACAAACAAACAAAAAATCCATAAATTATCTTTTTTGTTTTTTGTTTTTGTTAATATGTAATTTTAATCTCACTTGTATTTTTTAGAAGTAGACTCATTGCTCATATTGCTTTGCAAGAAAACATGTGCCTGAAAGGACATGCTGCTTTTTTCCAGCCTCCAAGATTCAAATTACCAAAATGGAAATATTAGTTTTAAAACCCTGTGAAATAATTAGCTTCAGTATTACTTCAATTAAAATGTAAATACTTGCTGTATGCTTGTTTATCTCCATTACTCTTTTCACAGACTTATATTTCTCATGGTTTTTGAAGGACTCCTACACACTTTTTATCATTGGATATGTCAATATCTTTATTCCCGCACAACCCACCATCCAGATCAACGTCTGCAAGGAATATAAATGCATCTCTATATTATCAAAAGTGAATATCCCAAGAGTATACATTTAAGATCATAAAATAATGCCACATAAATGCCCCACAGAAAATATAATTCAAACATTTTATAATGAAGGTTTAAGATATTTTCTGCAGTTTTTCTTTGCCTCTGCACCACCATATCAAATACAGATTTACCAAACTTTTCCTCACTCCTAGTGCTAAATGAATAAAATTACATTTCTTTGCAAGAGTAGTTCTAGCAGAAGGGTTTCTGGAGATACCAAAACATAGTAGTGCACTGATAGAAGGTTAAAGAGGCATCTCCTGGATTTTGCATGGTACTTTGAGAAAATTAAGGCACATGATAATGGTAAAAGAAAAAGGTCAGTCTTTTACTACCAAACCATGTTCAGGAGTATTTTTAACCCATGACAATGTGAATGACAATCCTGTTGCTGCTTTAACCAATGTAAAAGTTACAATTCAGAGTTGTAGTTCAATGTCCTTCCTACAAAGGACCTGAAGTACAGAAGAACACTATGTGTTTCTTTTTTTGTTGTTGTTCTTTTACATGTTTTAAATTGTATATTCAAATCGTAAACCAGAAAAGTGTATTTAAGCATATCTTTACCCCAGAAACTCTTTTAAAGAATAAATAAATTTAATTTTAATCTCAATTTCTTGAAATTGCTGTCTAGAAAATCTACTGAGAGATACACTTTCATCTCTCTGTCCATGTTTGTGATATAAGTTCAAAGCCTGTCTTTTTTCATCATATTACAGGAACATTTCACGTAATTACTTTGTGCTTCATTTTTCTTTATCACAAAATCCTTTTGTCTCCTGCTTTTAAGATGCTTCTATTTCCTTTTTTTTTTTCTACCTGTATAAATCATAACTTTGATTTTCTTTTTCTCATTTATCATGTTTTTTCCCCTTTTGCTAAATCTCTTTGACCTCTGCCATTGATCAGGTAGCTAAGATCTGTACTCTCAGTCTTTGATTTAACAGTTTTGGTGGAATTATTCCTGTTGAACAAATCTGACTACTATGGTAAATTAATAACATTTCCTATTGTTCTTCTTACTGTGCTTCAGTGATAATGAAAAAATCACTTTTGAGACCCTTGAATCCTCATTGATCATTTGCAAACAGGCACCCCATAAACACGACTTAGAAGATTTGTCAGTGTTGGAGTACAAAAGAAAATATTTTGTTCAGGCATTTCAGATGTTCCCACAAGACCTTTTAATATTATTATTGCTAATAATAAGAAGGAACCCGGTACACTTTAGAGACTTTTTACCTACTCTAGAGCTGGACTTTCCTGTCAGATGGGTTTTTGTTGATGTTGATTGATTTTGCCCTCTTCTGAAGACCTCAAATTTACCCTAACTTTAATATCCAACTGTCAGACACTGTAGTCGAACTATCTGCAAAGGGGAAGTTGGGCAAGTAACACAATATGACTTTATCTTGCTGTAAAACTTTGCCAATAATAGCTATAGAAGGAGGCACCCTTGAAAAGTAATTCATTTCTGAAGACAGAGAAGTGCTGGACTAATGACTAAATTTCAGGAAATAACTGTTTTTGTTTGTTTGTTTGTTTGCTTAGTTATCTGTTTCTTCTTTTATTCTTTTGTTTTTATTTATTTACATTTTTTTTTTTAATACCAGGATTCCATGATTTTTTTTTACCTCCTGTTAAAGTGTATCAGCTCATATTCTCATATTCAGGTATTTTGTATTTGTTGTGTGTTTTTGTCAGAACAGCTGTTGTTTCTAGAGCAGCAAGTTAGTAATTGGCAGGTACCCAAAAAGACAGGCACTTCTAAAGAACCACAGCCTACTGCAACATGACTTTCTCAAGAATTCCAGTAAAGTCCTTAGCGCTGCTGACTAATTTCTGGGAAGATAGATCAAGACAGGAGAGCTGACTAAGATATTTAGGTGATGACAGCCTATATAGATGCATTCTAACTCCTGAAGCACCAGTAGAAATGAAGAATGCAATTCAGAACAATTAACTGCACTGCATGTTTACTTTTCAACGCCTAGGCAGTTAGTGACTTCAAGACTTACATGGTTATAGACAAGCCCAATGCAGAAGTTTAGTCAACCAGGATATTGCAGAATAAAAATCACACATTTACCTTCAGGGCTGGGAAGGGGATGTGAGCATGGTTTGTCCTTGATATGCCTCACAAGTGAGATTTGCCTTTGAATCTTTATGAAATATCATAAAAGAGGTCTCTAAGGAAGTTATTTTGCTGTGTGTCCTGGCATTAGTGTCTTTACCTACTTGTTCCTTAAATAGTGACTATCCTCCTGTCTATATTAACTCATTTCATTTGGAAGTTGCTTTACTACATGGAAAATGATTTTAAAATGAATTTAGAACGGACACTAGAGCTTAAATTTATGGAAGCGTTCCTCTTTCTACTTCCAAATCACTTCCAAATTTTCCAGTTCATTTCTTTTTTTTTTCTCTCACTGCCTGTTTTCTCACTGTTCTGACTGAATAGCAATCTTTCCATCAAATCCTGTCCCCTGTTTAAAGTCTAGAAAAACATTTTAATCAGAAAATCTTCCAGTGAAACCAGTTCTTCCAAGCAATATTCAATTTTTTTTTTTTCACCAGTTGTTACCCCTGATTATATGGTTCTTTGATCTGTGTTCAGTTCTCTAGCTTTGTCAATCTAGATTACTTGCATACTCATGTTGAGATTTGCTGTTAATTTACTGGTGACATTTTTTCCTTCTCCAGTATTAGATTTCTCCAGTATTGCAGCCACAAACAGCTTCTGACACACCTGCCAGCTCTTCAGCAGCTTCTATGTCTTCTCTCATTATACAAATACTTCCAATTACAAACAGCATACCCTCTCTTCTATTCATGGAAACGTAGTTCTAGAATTTCTGTAGAAAAAAATTAGGTAATTGATCTGCCCAAAAGAAAAAAGAGCACCTGGCACTTTACCACATTCTCAACTATTTGTTTTCTGATCACAGTTTTGGCTTCACCCTTTACAGTTAATGAATACTGTAAAAATAATATTTTATCTCTATAAATGTATGTGAGATGGTAGGTCTTCATATGAGTCTTCTTGTCGTTATGTAGATACATGTTTCTAAGGAAGAACAAGAAAGTAATTTTCTTCACATTCTTCTCTGATTCACTGTGATCATTATGCATTGTGTTTCTGCTTAAAAATTTCGTAAGTGCAGTAGGAAAAAGAAACAATACTTTTTGACTTATATAGTCAATTAGAAAGTGCTTATAATAAGTCATGAATAATGACTAGTCAAAGTAAACAAAAGGTGAACAATCAAAATTGAAATGTGTTTACATAAACTGTTGGCTGAACAATTCCCAATGACAAATTCTTTGTCAAAATCAAAAATAGTGCAATGGATAAGTCATAGAAATCACTAAATTCATCAGATAAATTATTCTCAGGAAATATTTCAGCCATGAAATTTATTGTTGACAAATGCTTGATAATGCACGTTGAAACAATTTCAACAACTCACACACTTGGATTCTAAATTATCTGTAATAATCCTGAAAAAAAAAAAAAAAAGAAAAAAAAAGATGTAGTACCACTTCATATGGCTTAGTGCAACTGCTGCTACAGCATAAGTAGCAAATAACTACATAAATGAAAGTGTTAGGATGCATAAAGGGTGAATAGGAAATGAATACTGGGAACTGCATAACATTGTGTAAATTGCTTATGAGGTCTCACTTCACATTTTTCATTCAACTTTATTTTCATATCTCAGAAAAGATATAGCTAAAGCTGAAGGGTGGAGAGAGGATTGATAAAATATTATGCATAATACATAATAGAAACACAATGATTTCCACTGGAGAGATGTAAAAGATTGTGCCTGTTCAGTTTAGTGCAGACATGACTGAAAGTGGTCATTTCAGGAACTTAGAAAAAAACTTCTGCTGAACATACAGAAAATGTAAATCAGCTACCCAGCCTACTGTCCTCATAATTCATGAAGGAGAAGGAATTCAATAAAACAAGATACAAGCTGAAGTTGATCAATGGAAATACATAGCTTATGAATGAAGCACCAAACCTATATTAACACAAAATGATTCTCAGAATAAACTTAACAGTGTTTATAAAAGGCAATTGACCTTTATATTGATATATGCAGGCTAGAAAAATAAAGGAGACATATAACCCTCATCCTTCATCATATATAATAAGTTTCAGCTGAGAAGAAATAGTAAAACATTTCTCAAATGGATAAGTTATTTATTCCTTAGTGACTGTACCTCTGCTGTGCACTTGTAAGAGGAAAAAAGAAAAAGGGATAAAGAATTTGACTACCACTCTTACTTTGTTTCCTTAACTCTGGGAAAAACATGGCAGAGCCAAAAAGCACCCGAGAATGAAAGGATGGGCTCAGGAAGAGGTTGATTTCAGTTAATATCCTCGAGACAAACTGATGAAAAACTATACATGACATGCAGGACTTGGAAAAAACACACTTCTTTTATCAAAAACAAAATATTTTTTAAAGTAAAATAAAATAAAATAAAATAATTAAAAATAAAATAAAATAAATAAAATAAATAAAACAAAATAAAATAAAATAAAATACAACAACAATTATAAAACTACAACAACTATAACAACACTATTATGTCATTTCATTCTAGCAAATACATAGGGGTTCAAACATTTTTAATTATCTCTGCTGTGTGGAATTACAGAAGTAAGGGACAAGACTATTTTGGTGGCAGTCCTTTATCTAAAGACCAAAATACCATAAAAATACATAAAAAAAAAAAATAAATAAAATTAATACATAAACTTTTTAGTCTCAAATGTTAGGTCACTTCCTAAGGGCAGTTAATTAGATTCCTTCAGCAAGAGAATTCCTGACCAAATGTATGATAGGACTCTTTTCAGATACAATGTCAGGTAGAGCTTTCCATTGTATTACAGATTGCCACAGTGCTAACTTGTCACACTGTTCAGTGGAAGAAGCCTCTGTGAGGCATTTGACCTCAAGATCCTCCTCCAGTTTCTGGACATTGTTTCTAGATAAGTGAAGTATTTGATATCTCAGATGGTGAGTTCAAATAGCACCCCAATCAGGCATACAGTTAGTGAGCTCTATGTGAATCAGAAAGTAAAATTTAGCATCAAGTCAATCCAAGAAGTTATTTGAGGGAGACAAATATAACAGGAAAGAGCACATTTAAAAGTATGTCTTTCTTAGATAGTCCAGTTAATTACTGTCTTTAATAAGTAACCTCAGACTTCATATATTCTCCTTGAAAAGGCATGGATTGGATGTCTAACACTGGTAGACAGCTTTTTCAACGTATTTCATATGCTTTTTTTTTTTTTTTTCAAATGAGTTAATGCTTTTTATATTACCACTATGACAGCCTTTCCACTGTGTCATTACTTTGACAGGAGGAAAATTCTGATTTTATTTTGAAGTGCAAACACTTTCTCTTCCTTTGTTTCTTTACAGTTACATGCCTTCATGCCAGAAATTCTTGCAAAAATCTATTGCAAACTGAACAATCTTCAAACGAGTCTGCAGTTCAGAAATGTTTAACAGATAGATTATTCTATGTAATATGAAACTAATATGCATATATTCTGCTTTCTTTTCACATACATCTAATATTTAGAAAAATAAATGTGTTAAGGATATTGTTGAGCTCCTGGATCAGGACTTTCTGTCTCCATTTGCAGGTTTATTTGAGAGGACAGCCATGACACTCCTTCAGAATAGAACCCACAGACCATTGATGTCTGCGTGAATACTTCAATTTAATACAGCAAACACTGATTGGGTCATGGCCCAGCTGGCTAGAGAAGTAACGCTTTAAAGACTGAGAGATGACACAGGCCAGGTTTTAGCTCGTTGTCGTCAAGGAATGTTACTGAACCTTTTCTTAGTTTAATGACTGGTCCAGAGGGAACAGAGCCCAATTTGTACAGCTTTTCTTTAGAAGGTTAAATTCTCACTTTCAAATAGCACTCCTATAAACTGATAAGGCAGTTTTTCTAGATGCGGTAGCCTTTATGGTCATCTCAAAATACCAGAAAATTATGAAATTATGGAATTAAATACTGCCCAGCTGAATACCTGTCTACATATCTAAAAAGAATTATTATATAGGTCTTTATGGCTACTGTCCTGTGGAGGTTTAAAAAAACCTCCTGTCTGTTTGTTTGTTTGGTATTTTTGTTTTTGATTATGCTTTTGTTTTGTTTGTTTGTTTTAAATAAACAGAAAATGTCAGAACATAACCTCATTCATTTATTTTAAATTACATCTGACAGACCAGAGAAAATGGATATGTATCCACTGGTATACAAAATACAAATTCAGTAATAAATAAGTATTTATGTAAAGGAATTCTTTCACTTAATATATATATATATAAAACACTGGGGTAAAAAATCAGAATGAACCCTTTAGCTTCAGGATGAATACAAGGCTTTTGTATTCATATTTCTAACTGGAAAACCTTTTTTTTTTTTTTTTTTTTGGAGGTGGGGCTCCATGTAAATAACATTTTTGAGATTAATTCAAAACAATTCTTTTCTCTTATTTTTTTCACAATTTCTGGAGCAATTTCTGTGATTCATCGCTCTTTTCCCAAGTTTCTCTAGCTTGCCTTTTTTTTTTTTTTTCTCTTCTAGAGGTACACAATTCTCTGTTTCATCTTTCTTAGGAAACATGTTTTGCTTATTTATAATATTACCAAAAAATATATCAAATAGCCTTGATGTATTTGCCTTGAGGAAATACTTTGACAGCTAGATAAACACAAAGGCAAAAAACCAAATGATTCTGAATGATCAAAAGTCTTATGATTTCTTCCTTCTCATTTAAAATAATTTCCACAGCAGTTGATGCTATGATTGCAAGTTCTGGTTGTAGTAAAATCTGCAAATTTTGAATGTAGTCTTCATGTCTTAAAATAAAACCACAACAAGTTACTTGGTTATACCTTTCAGTACATCTAATTGTTTATTACTCCTTGTAGTTCAGGAACACCATTTAAATTCCAAATACTGTTCTGGTCAATGATCTACTATTGAGGGATTCTTAATAAATAACATACTGAAATTGCTATTTTTATGAGATATTCCAATGTAAGAAACTAGAAATTCTATGCATTTCACATTGGCATTTTACCTGAAGTCCAACTGAGGAATAAAAGAGAAGGAAGCAGAACTTGACTACTGTAGGTCTCATAGTGTTTTCTTGCTGCTGTAAACAGGGATGTGAAATAACTACTCATAGTGAAATCACTGCTTTTTGATGAAGTGAAATGTCATTCATGTTAACCCCTTGTGGTAAAAAATCTTAATGCTTAAGTTTTCTGTAAAGACTGACGAAGGAAAAGGAGAGGAGAGGAGAGGAGAGGAGAGGAGAAGAGAGGAGAGGAGAGGAGAGGAGAGGACAGGACAGGACAGGACAGGACAGGACAGGACAGGTACATTGATAGAGATATGGCACTGGGGGGAAATAACTACTATAAAATCCTTTTCTTCATAATCATAAGCAGAATTGAGCAGATTCTGCAGAGCAACATTTTCTTGTGCCTCCACACATCATCAGCCACTGGTTCCTTATAAGCATAGGGTAACAAATTTATTGTTTTAGTGGCACCTCATGAAGCAGGTGGGAAGAGAGCAGAGAGCTAAAGGGAATAGTCAAAGTCTGACACATCTGCACCAGCACAGAACCCATCAGATTCCCAAACATTCTCTTGGAGTAGATCACAGTTCAAAGTAATACATCAATTACAGTTCCATTTTTGGATTAAAATCTTGAAGCTTTGCTCATTTGTGACATCCTATCACTGTTTGATGACCTGTAAATCAGTGTCAAGATTTAAAACTACTTCTTTGGATATGACTTTTTGTACAGTAAGTTTTTCACACTAAAGCTGATTTCAATAAGATGTTAAAGCAAAAGCCTTGTGAGAAAAGGTAAATATCATAATGAAACCAAGTACTGTGATGAAAATAAAGGAAATAGTCTAGATGGGTGAACTAAGTCTGAAGAATTTTGTTTTATTAAAACAAACTCCCAACTATTCTTTTGGATGTTAATTCTTATTTGAATTATACATTACATATGTCCAACATTATCTTTTTTTTTTTTTGATTGTTTGTGTTATTATACAAGGCCTTCTTGAGTCCTATATATAATATATTTAAATATTTCTATTATTTTCACCCATTATTTTAGACCTCTATTAAACTCAGTAATTTTGCCAGATGTTCTGTAAGTCTACAACCTAATTTCTCCATAACACTAATATATCTTTCTTGATCTTATATTATTGACTGGACTGTGAAATGTCCTCCAGACAGCCTTTTGATGTTACAAACAAGTAAGCTGTCAGTTGTTAGAAGTACTCTAACAAGGCTTCCCAAAGGGCCCTTGTCATCCACTCAGGTACAGTGGGAAGTTTTACTAGTCACATAGCCAGTGACAATCTTGTCCTTCTATATCAGCTGTCAGAAGGAGTCACTATGGGGAATCTCTCTCACAGGAGACAAAGAATGAATTAGGAGAGGTCAAGAAATATCTGGTGAAAGAAAAAAAAATGTTGCAGATTCCTGGACAAGCACCTATGCACTGCAAAGCCATGCAGAATATCTGTGGAAGGAGTGAAAGCCATTGACATTTACACCTTTAGCAGTAGGATGTCTTCAATGTCTTGATACTCCCCATGTCAAAGTTCTTTTCATCAGAGAAAACACTGTAAAACTTGTGTACAATTTGCTGTTGCTCTGACTGATCATCATCAAAAAAGCTCAATGCATTATGAGGTTCAGTGCTCAGTTCATTGAGATTGCTCACATGGATGAAAGCATTTGCAACTGCTCCTCTTTCCTTGCCTAGCTGAATGTTTTCTATATGGTCTGGAACACAGAGGAGGGGAAGAGAGAATGGCAAAAGTGAATCAGAATAGCTTTTAGGTTAATCATCTTAGAAAAGGAATTTCTAGCTTTTTCTTTCTGATGCCTGTCCTGGTTTCAGGTAGGACAGAGTTAATTTTCCTCCTAGTAGCTGGCAGGGTGCTATGTTTTGGATTAGAATGAGAAGAGCGCTGATAACATGCTGATGTTTTAATTGTTGTAGAGCAGTGCTTACACCAAGCCAAGCTTCTCGCTCTGTCCTGCTAGTGAGCAGGCTAGGGATGCAGCAGAAGCTGGGAGGGGACAGACCCAGGACAGCTGACCCAAACTGGCCAAAGGGGTATTCCATACCATCTGACGTCATGCTGAACAATATATATAGGGGTGGCTAGCCGGGGTGGAGGGGGGGGCCGGCTGCTCGGGGATGGGCTGGGCATCGGTCAACGGGTGGTGAGCAATTGCATTGTGCATCACTTATTTCGTACACATTATTACTATTAATACTATTATTATTATTATTATTATTATTATTATTTTTCCTGTCTTAATAAACTGTCTTTATCTCAACTCACAGGCTTCACTTTCCCGTTTCTCTCCCCCATCCCAGAGAGGGAGGGGGGAGGGTGAGCGAACGGCTGTGTGGTGTTTGGCTGCCAGCCGGGCTAAACCACAACAGTCCATTTGGCGCCCAACGTGGGGCTCGAAGGGTTGAGATATCGACAGATTTGACCAGAGTGTGTTAAACTAAAATTGGTATAAGTATTCAACCTGCTTAATAGTTGCTAGTCACAATGTTGATTGCCTTAATCTCAAGTCTGCTGTACCTGTTTCCCAAATTGAGTTTTATAGCAAGTTACTTTCTGTATGTGCTCCCTGTCATGCTGTTTATCCTCTCCGGGCCCTGGTTTAAGATTGTTATGGTACTGTGTGGTGTAACGATGGCTTATGAAATGATGAGATATCTGGTCATGACTCTAACCTGGTATTTGTACTCAGCACTGTCGTCGACTCTATACTTCGGAAACCATATCTCAGAAACTATTAGCAATTACACCTATTGCCTTTTTTCACCAGGGAGTCAATCTCTGGAGGGGACAGGGGAAGATATTTTTTCCTACCTGTTCACTCTCCCTTCCTCCTTCACCACCCTCTTATCCCCCGAGCTAGTTACAGTAGCTCTCCAAGATGTTGAATATCCTTGGGATACTCAGACCAGCATGTTATTGTTGTTATGTCTCCTGAATGCGCTTCTGGTTTTGTTTAAGGTTAAACAACTACTTAGGAGTCTCATCCGGAGATCTGTCTTGAGGCGGGATATTTGTGAGTGGCAGGGAGTGTGGGAGGATATGGGCAGGTTTCTAGGGCAGTGGACACCTCCAGTGTTTTGGACATTCACCCCTGAACAACTGCAAAATCCTAAAAAACTGGTAGAATGCTTGAAAAAAAGGTGTCATGACTCTGGCAGTTCCAAAGTGACACAAATCACTGTGGCGTGCTGGGGTCTGGCCTGTGCCTATCGAGCTGCAATTGATGCTACTATCAACCTAGTGACAGACCCTGCAGCCGTTCCAGCTCCAGCTCCCGCAGCCGTTCCAGCTCCAGCTCCCGCAGCCATTCCAGCTCCAGCTCCCGCAGCCGTTCCAGCTCCCACAGCCGTTCCAGCTCCCGCAGCCGTTCCCACTCCTGTGGCTGGGTCAGAGAAACGAACTGTAGCAGTGCAAGTTGCCCCTGCAGAGGGTACTCCAACCCCTGTGGCAGACCCTGTGACTGGGTCGGAGAAACGAACTGTAGCAGTGCAAGTTGCCCCTGCAGAGGGTATTCCAACCCCTGTGGCAGACCCTGTGGCTGGGTCGGAGTGGCGAGCTGTAGCAGTGCAAGTTGCCCCTGTAGAAAAGGTGAAAAAATGGTATAGAGACTCAGGTCGTTTAGAACGCAGAAAGTCTTCTGCTAAGTCTGGGCGTGGAGAAGACGAGGCTGGGCCATCAAGTGTGCAGGAGGATGAAGATGAGGATGAGGATGTCAGAAAATCAACAGTAACTACCCGAACCCTATACCAGCGTGAGCTACGAGATGTGCGAAAAGATTTTGGTCGTTGTATAGGTGAACAGCTTGTCACCTGGCCGCTCCGGTGCTGGGACACTGGAGCCAATTGTGTGGAATTAGAGGGCAGGGAAGCCAAGCGGTTGGGATCCCTTGCTAGAGATGCAAGCATTGACACACAGACACAGACACAGACACAGATTTCTAGGTTGGAAGAGACCTCAAGATCATCGAGTCCAACCTCCGACCTAACACTAAGTACTCCACTAAACCATATCGCTAAGCTCTACATCTAAACGTCTTTTCAAGACCTCCAGGGATGGTGACTCCACCACCTCCCTGGGCAGCCCGTTCCAATGCTTAATAACCCTTTCGGTAAAGAAGTACTTCCTAACATCCAACCTAAAACTCCCCTGTCGCAACTTTCGCCCATTCCCCCTTGTCCTGTCACCAGGCACGTGGGAGAACAGACCAACCCCCACCTCTCTACAGCCTCCTTTAAGGTAACTGTAGAGAGCGATAAGGTCGCCCCTGAGCCTCCTCTTCTCCAGGCTGAACAATCCCAGCTCCCTCAGCCGCTCCTCATAAGACTTGTTCTCCAGACCCCTCACCAGCTTGGTCGCCCTTCTCTGGACTCGCTCGAGCACGTCCATGTCCTTCCTGTAGCAAGGGGCCCAAAACTGAACACAGTACTCGAGGTGCGGCCTCACCAGAGCCGAGTACAGGGGCACAATCACTTCCCTAGTCCTGCTGGCCACACTGCTTCTTATACAGTCCAGGATGCTGTTGGCCTTCTTGGCCACCTGAGCACACTGCTGGCTCATATTCAGCCGACTATCAACCAATACTCCCAGGTCCCTCTGTGCCAGGCAGCTTTCCAGCCACTCATCTCCCAGCCTGTAGCTCTGCTTGGGGTTGTTGTGCCCCAGGTGCAGGACCCGGCACTTGGCCTTGTTGAACTTCATACAGTTGACCTCAGCCCATCGCTCCAGCCTATCCAGATCCTCCTGCAGAGCCTTCCTGCCCTCGAGCAGATCGACACACGCACTTAGCTTGGTGTCATCTGCAAACTTACTGAGGGTGCACTGGACGCCCTCATCCAGATCATCGATAAAGATATTAAAGAGGACTGGCCCCAGTACCGAGCCCTGGGGGACACCACTTGTGACCAGCCTCCAACCAGATTTGACTCCATTCACCACAACTCTCTGGGCCCGGCTATCCAGCCAGTTTCTAACCCAGCGAAGCGTACACCAGTCCAAGCCCCGAGCAGCCAGTTTCTTGAGGAGAATGTTGTGGGGAACGGTGTCAAAAGCCTTACTGAGGTCAAGGTAAACCACATCCACAGCCCTTCCCTCATCCACCAGGCGCGTCACTTTGTCATAGAAGGAGATCAGGTTCGTCAAGCAGGACCTGCCTTTCATAAACCCATGCTGACTGGGCCTGATCGCCTGGTTGCCCTGCAAGTGCCGCGTGATGACCCTCAAGATAATCTGCTCCATGAGCTCCATGACAAAGCAATTGGAGATGGAGCACGATCTCACAGCCTCTGGAGGCGTCTCCTGTTAGCTGTGAAGGGAAGGTATCCCTACAAGGAAGAACTTGTATGTCTACCAGTCAAGTGGACCACAATGGAGAAGGGAATCCAGTACCTGAGGGAATTAGCCGTACGGGAAGTAATTTATAAGGACCTAGACGACGCACAAGCATCCACAGATCCAGATGAAGTCCAGTGTACTCGACCCATATGGCGGAAGTTTGTACAGAATGCACCATCAACATGGGCCAGCACATTGTCAATAATAACCTGGAAAGACGGTGAAGATCCCACAGTGGGTGACATGGCTAAACAACTCCGGGAGTATGAAGGAAATCTCTCCTCTTCCCTACAGGCCTGCGTCTCGGCTGTGGAGAAACTCTCTGAAGAGTTCCACCAACTTAAAGAGAATTTATCTTCCCCCCCACCTGAACAAACCAGTGGCCACCAACTAAAAGAGAATACTTTGGAGAAACTTTGTGAAGAGGTCCACCAACTTAAAGAGAATTTATATTCCCCCCCACCTGAACGAACCAGTGGCCACCAACTAAAAGAGAATACTTTGGAGAAACTTTTTGAAGAGGTCCACCAACTTAAAGAGAGTGTATTTTCTTCCCCACCTGTACAAACCAGCGTCTCGGCTATTAGGGGTAAACGCGCACCCGTGCAAAGAAGACAATATGGTGGGTACACACCCCACGCCACCCTGTGGTTTTACCTACGTGACCATGGAGAGGACATGAGAAAATGGGATGGAAAATCTACTGAGACCCTAGAGGCACGGGTACGTGAGTTGCAAAAGAAAACAATCGGGAGAAAGGGGTTCTCTGAAAAGTTTGCTGCTCCAACTTCTAGCAGACAGTCTTTTAAACACAGAAACAAAGATTCTGACCAGGACTAGAGGGGCCCTGCCTCCAGCCAGGGGGAGGAAAGGGACAACCGAGTTTATTGGACTGTGTGGATTCGATGGCCTGGCACGTCTGACGCACAGAAGTATAAGGCTCTAGTAGACACCGGTGCACAATGTACTCTAATGCCATCAAGCTGTAAAGGGCCAGAGCCCATCTGTATTTATGGCGTGACAGGGGGATCCCAGCAGTTAACTGTATTGGAAGCTGAAGTGAGTCTAACCGGAAATGAGTGGCAAAAGCACCGTATTGTGACTGGCCCGGATGCTCCGTGCATCCTTGGCATAGACTATCTTAGAAGAGGATATTTCAAGGACCCAAAAGGGTTCCGCTGGGCTTTTGGCATAGCTGCCTTAGAGACAGAGGACATTAAACAGTTGTCTACCTTGCCTGGTCTCTCAGAGGACCCTTCTGTTGTGGGGCTGCTGAGGGTTGAAGAACAGCAAGTGCCAATCGCTACCAGAACTGTGCACCGGCGGCAATATCGCACCAACCGAGACTCCCTGATTCCCATCCACGAGCTAATTCGTCAACTGGAGAGCCAAGGAGTGATCAGCAAGACCCATTCACCTTTTAATAGTCCCATATGGCCAGTGCGAAAGTCTAATGGTGAGTGGAGACTAACAGTGGACTATCGTGGCCTGAACGAAGTCACGCCACCACTGAGTGCTGCAGTGCCAGACATGCTAGAACTCCAGTACAAACTGGAATCAAAGGCAGCCAAGTGGTATGCCACAATTGATATTGCTAATGCATTTTTCTCCATCCCTCTAGCAGCAGAGTGCAGGCCACAGTTTGCTTTCACTTGGAGGGGAGTCCAATATTCTTGGAATCGGCTGCCCCAGGGGTGGAAACACAGCCCTACCATTTGCCATGGACTGATCCAGTCTGCGCTGGAGCAGGGGGAGGCTCCTGAACACCTGCAGTACATCGATGACATCATTGTGTGGGGTGACACGGCAGAGGAAGTTTTCGAGAAAGGGAAGAAAATAGTCCAAATCCTTCTGAAGGCCGGTTTTGCCATAAAACAAAATGAAGTTAAAGGACCTGCACGAGAGATCCAGTTTTTAGGAATAAAATGGCAAGATGGACGTCGTCAAATCCCAATGGATGTGATCAACAAAATAACAGCTATGTCTCCACCAACTAGCAAAAAGGAAACACAAACTTTCCTAGGTGTCGTGGGGTTTTGGAGAATGCATATTCCAAATTACAGTCTGATTGTAAACCCGCTCTACCAAGTAACTCGTAAGAAGAATGCTTTTGAATGGGGCCCTGAGCAACGACAAGCCTTTGAACAAATTAAGCAGGAAATAGCTCATGCAGTAGCCCTTGGGCCAGTCCGAACAGGACCAGATGTAAAGAATGTGCTCTACACCGCAGCCGGGGAGAATGGTCCCACCTGGAGCCTCTGGCAGAAAGAACCTGGGGAAACTCGAGGTCGACCCCTGGGGTTTTGGAGTCGGGGATACAGAGGATCTGAGGCCCGCTATACTCCAACCGAAAAGGAGATATTGGCAGCATATGAGGGAGTTCGATCTGCTTCGGAAGTGGTCGGTACTGAAGCGCAGCTCCTCCTGGCACCCCGACTGCCGGTACTGGGTTGGATGTTCAAAGGAAGGGTCCCCTCTACACATCATGCAACTGATGCTACATGGAGCAAGTGGGTTGCACTGATTACTCAGCGGGCTCGAATAGGAAACCCCAGTCGCCCAGGAATCCTGGAAGTGATTATGGACTGGCCAGAAGGCAAGTACTTTGGGATATCAGCAGAGGAGGAGGTGGTCCGTGCTGAAGAAGCCCCACTGTACAACAAGCTACCAGAGAATGAGAAGAAATACGCCCTGTTCACTGATGGGTCCTGTCGTATGGTGGGAAAGCATCGGAGATGGAAAGCTGCTGTATGGAGTCCTACACGACGAGTTGCAGAAGCTGCTGAGGGAGAAGGTGAATCGAGTCAGTTTGCAGAAGTGAAAGCCGTTCAGCTGGCCTTAGATATTGCTGAACGAGAAAAGTGGCCAGTTCTCTATCTCTATACTGATTCATGGATGGTAGCAAATGCCCTGTGGGGGTGGCTACAGCAATGGAAGCAGAACAACTGGGAACGCCGGGGCAAACCCATCTGGGCTGCTGCATTGTGGCAAGATATTGCTGCCCGGGTAGAGAACCTGGTTGTAAAGGTACGCCATGTAGATGCTCATGTGCCCAAGAATCAGGCTACTGAAGAACATCAAAACAACCAGCAGGTGGATCAGGCTGCTAAGATTGAAGTGGCTCAGGTGGACCTGGACTGGCAACATAAAGGTGAATTATTTATAGCCCGATGGGCCCATGACACCTCAGGCCATCAAGGTAGAGATGCAACATACAGATGGGCTCGTGACCGAGGGGTGGACCTGACCATGGACACTGTAGCACAGGTTATTCATGATTGTGAAACATGTGCTGCAATTAAACAAGCCAAACGGTCAAAGCCTCTCTGGTATGGAGGACGATGGCTGAAATACAAATATGGAGAGGCCTGGCAGATTGATTACATCACACTCCCCCAAACCCGCAACGGCAAGCGCCACGTACTTACAATGGTGGAAGCAACCACCGGATGGCTGGAAACATATCCTGTGCCCCATGCCACCGCCCGGAACACTATCCTGGGCCTTGAAAAGCAAGTCCTATGGCAACATGGCACCCCAGAAAGAATTGAGTCAGACAATGGGACTCATTTCCGAAACAACCTTATAGACACTTGGGCCAAAGAACATGGTATTGAGTGGGTGTATCACATCCCTTATCATGCACCAGCCTCCGGGAAAGTTGAACGATACAATGGACTGTTAAAGACTACACTGAAAGCGATGGGTGCTGGGACATTCAAAAATTGGGAAACACATTTGGCAAAGGCCACCTGGTTAGTCAATACTAGAGGATCTGCCAACCGAGCTGGACCTGCCCAATCAAACCTGTTACGCACTGTAGAAGGGGATAAAGTTCCTGTAGTGCACGTAAGAAACATGCTGGGTAAGACAGTCTGGGCTACTCCTGCCTCAGGAAAAGGCAAGCCCATTCATGGGATTGCTTTTGCCCAGGGACCTGGATGCACTTGGTGGGTAATGCAAAAGAATGGGGAGGTTCGGTGTGTACCTCAAGGGGACCTAATACTGGGTGAGAATAGCCCATGAGTTGAATTGTAGTATGTTAATTATCATATAACACTGTATGTCATCACTACCATGGTTGCTATATATCATAGATGGAAATGGTGACTAATTAGAAGGTATTGGAAAGAGTGTAACCTGAGCATGACATAAATGGTATGGAATAAGGGGTGGATATCTGTCCTGGTTTCAGGTAGGACAGAGTTAATTTTCCTCCTAGTAGCTGGCAGGGTGCTATGTTTTGGATTAGAATGAGAAGAGCGCTGATAACATGCTGATGTTTTAATTGTTGTAGAGCAATGCTTACACCAAGCCAAGGACTTTTCAGCTTCTCGCTCTGTCCTGCTAGCGAGCAGGCTAGGGATGCAGCAGAAGCTGGGAGGGGACAGACCCAGGACAGCTGACCCAAACTGGCCAAAGGGGTATTCCATACCATCTGACGTCATGCTGAACAATATATATAGGGGTGGCTAGCCGGGGTGGGGGGCCGGCTGCTCGGGGATAGGCTGGGCATCGGTCAACGGGTGGTGAGCAATTGCATTGTGCATCACTTATTTCGTACACATTATTACTATTAATACTATTATTATTATTATTATTGTTATTATTTTCCCTGTCTTAATAAACTGTCTTTATCTCAACTCACAGGCTTCACTTTCCCGTTTCTCTCCCCCATCCCAGAGAGGGAGGGGGGAGGGTGAGCGAACGGCTGTGTGGTGTTTGGCTGCCAGCCGGGCTAAACCACAACAATGCCTCTAAAAAGCTAGATTCTGTTGCACCAATACTTTAGTATGTAGCTTGGAAATAAATAATACTCTCAATTTTAGTTTAAAATATTTATTCACTCACTTTATATTTCAATTAATAACAGAATTACATGGTTGCAAATCTGTTCTCTTGCATAGAGTGCATACCCTCCTGTGTATTTTGAGAGTGGAAGCTTGCCTTACTTGCTGTTCTAATTTATAGCTAAGGAACTTACCACGTTTTCTATAGCAGAAAGATAGACATGATCCTCCAGTTCCTTGACCATATGAACATTTATGGAATCTGATCTTAGCGGATAACAGAAACAATGTTGAATGCACATTACATCTAATGTGATTGTTCACTCTCTAGGAACAATAATGCAGCATAGGTAATGTGCTTCTACTGTTCTGACCCAGCAACATTTTACACACATCACAAATATAAGGGGCTGTATGGTAGAAGGGAAGGAGAGCTGTATTGGGTGTGCTGTGCAAACAGGCCAGGACCTGTGTAGCTTTCTAATATTGGGATTTATTTTGGGGGGGAGAGTATGGGGGTGGTGAAACATGGAGTTCTGCACTAGCTTTGGTTCATAGGGGATACCACCATGTACCGTGCACCAAGACACATACTAGCTCAAGTATTCCTCTATTAGCAGGGCAAAATACATCTCCAAGAGAGTGGAGAAGGGGTGTAACAAGTTACAGTGGTACAATTCCTGCATCTACGATCTTACTTCCTTAATATGAGCAATATTTTTCAGATTGGATATTAGGAAAAGTTCTTCACCAAGCAGGTGATTGGGCACTGGAACAGGTTCCCCAGGACAGTGGTCATGGCACTGAGCTTGCAACAGTTCAAGAAGTATTTGGACTGTGCTCTCATGTATATAGTTTGATTTTTGGGTGGTCCTGTGTGAAGCCAGGAGTTGGACTTGATGATCCTTGTGGGCATTTTTCAACTGGAGATATTTTAATATCCCACCTACTCAGATGACATCCTGCCTCAGAAATTTGCCACTTAGCACTGAAAGTCTTCTCCGTGAAGTGAATCCACACGCTCATAAGAAAGGGAGTAAATCATTCTTAGACCTGGATGGTATGCCTCTCCTGACATCTACAATTGCTGAAGATAATGTCTCAGCTGGCCAAAATGATGTTTCTAAGATGCTTTTTTTTTCAGCTGAAAATCAGGCTACCTTTGTAGGTGTGACAGATGAAGACAGTGGGAAAACATGAAGAAGAGCAATAGCACCTCTTCGCTATGGGGAAGCTGGTCTGAGAAGTGGAAACTGGAAAATGTTTCTTGTACAGCTGCACTTATTACAAACCTCCTGCATTGCTGTCTCTGCTGGAGCCCCAGCTTTTTCCTGTCTAGCAACAAACTTATGTCTTTACTTCTGTTGTCTGCAATCTGTCATTCACATTATAGGAAAGTTCATACAGACTATCTTGGCGCTTTGTCTCTGAGCAACATCCAAGAGCCAAAATGATTACTAATGTTTTCCATGTTAAACTGCATCAGCTGTTCCATGTATACAACTATGTATATACCTTATTATCTTCTACTTCTTCAACTGTGCTTCTCTTCCTCTGCAGTTACTGCCTGGATTTAGGATGGCAGGATACACTGCATGTGTAAGACCTGACATTTACAGGTCCATCCCATGTCAGTGCCCCACAGCTTAATGTTAACCTTGAAGACAAACTTCCTTTACCTATATACATGTTCTAACTTGTTGATCTGATTAATGAATGGGGAAATAAAATCATCTCTTAAAGGACTTACGGACAACTCATGGGCATAGTGTGGAGCTGTTGACTTTACAACGCAGAAGCTGATACTGCTGAAGGGAAAATCACCTCCTTTTACACAGTCCATACCTGGGAAGCAGACATTTAGGAACAGCTGCTCAATTTTTCTTTCTCTGTTAATTTGTAGCTCATGGTATTCATGCCACGGAGGCTACTCAGAGGCATGTCAGACCATATGAGATTATGATTATGATAGAATCAAGCCATCATGGAATAGAATAATTTGCGCTGGAAGGCATTAAAAGCCGTCTAGTTGAACTCCCCTGTTATGGGCAGGGACTTCTTTCACTAGATCAGGTTGTTCAAAGCCTGGTCCAAAACAACTTCCAATCACTTCCAATGGCAGAGCACCCAAAACATCTCTTGGCAGCCAGTTCCAGCGTCTCACCACCCTCATCATAATAAATAAATAGATAGATAGATAGATAGATAGATCAATCGATCGATTGATCGTTCTTCCTGATATCCAGTCTAAATCTACTCCCTTTCACATCTAAATCATTGCCCCTTGTTCTGTCACGGCAGACCCTGGTAAACAGTCGTTCTCCATCTTATAACCCACCCTTTGTAAACTGAATGGTTGCAATACAACCTCCCTGGAGCCTCTTCTCCTCCTGGCTGTAAAAATCCATCTTTCTCAGTGGGTATTCCAGCACTCTGATTATTTTCATGGCCCTTCTCTGGACCTGCCTGGGCAAGATGCTATATAACAGCAAAATCTTATGGCGTAGCATAGATTTGCTTGGTTCCCACTAGGCAACTTGACAGAATGAGAACTGTGTGTGACTTTCAGACTGATCACAGACCTTCTGCATCCCTCTGTCTGGAGGCACCAGTCACTTCAACAAGACAACATCGTCCAAAGCCTGCAGCTCCCACTGTACAGCAATGTTGTGCACTGAGTGACAATACCCTGAGCTGTGTTACTAGAGCCTATGACATAATCACAACCAGTTATCCCTCATCATTGCCTTTGCTATCCATTTGAAATATTGCGCTCATAATCCTGCTTAATTAACACAGGATGACAGCCTGGGCATTGACAACCATTTATGGACACCTGGAAAAGCTATGGGACAAAAGGCTAAAATACAAATGGTTTTAACCACTGAGAAATCACCCCGACTCACTGCCTTGAGTAGTTTACTGTTAGAAGGAGATGGAGACTGCAGATAAAAATAAGGAAATCAATGAAATGTAAATGCTTACTCCCCCTTATAACAATGGCTTTTACTACAGTCATTCCTGACAGCTCATCAGACAGGTCCATTTGTGTTACTTCCCACAGTGCAGAAGCTAAAGTGGCTGTGGGAGGTGAGAGTCATTCACATTGTGGCTCACCTCTGCAGATGTATTTACCGATCTCTTTCAGGGGATGCAGTATTTATGTCCACCTTGAGCTGTTGCAAAAAAATCCACTCTCAACTATGTCCACCCCTGTCCTACTGAGTCTCCCATTGTTTAATGTGGCACTTCTAAGAAAGGAAGGTTTGATTTTATACTCCACATGAAGGGTGGTGTTTTGGAAATGTTATTAGTATTTTCTTGAAAGACACTTCTGCACATACAGTTTACTGGAATGTAGAGGTATTGTAAAAGCAAGATCCCAGCTGTACAGGAGCTACAGCTAAACTCTAATAATCTGCAACTATCCAGAAGAAAAGTTATTTATCACACATAAGCTTTTCAGCAGCTGAAATGTGGAAAATATCAATCATGCTGAAACAGAAGATATTAAAGATAATGGGAGTGATTTGTGTCAAGGTTGAAAAAAGCATGTTCATTATTACAGCAGGCTGTGCAACAAAATTGTTATTAGCACAGAAAGAATTTGAGTATCATTTTCACTTTCCTTGAAAGATTTGTGCAGATCTATTTTTGCGCAAACGAATGTTTGAGGATTTTCCATTCATGGTGATGCAGTCTATGAGCTCAGAATAATGTGCAAAGAGGTACCTGTATACAAAGCAAAATATATTAGTGTCACCTTTGCTTTCCTGAAAAGATACAGGATGATTCTGAACGCTTAGCAGGAGAAATTTTAAAGCAGGCTCATTGTTATCCCTCTCCAAAAAACTGTAAGATATTTTTTAAGTGAGCTCAAACTATGTCTCAGAATTAGAGGCACCTAAAAGCACTCCTGACTCCTTCATGGTATTAAGTTGCTGAATATAATGAATGAATATTTTGTTTGGCAGTAAAGTAAGTGGGGATAAAGAAAATCATTTAGAATCACTGATAAAGAAACGCTGATAAAGAAACACTCACTTGTGCATTCCCCTGGGTTCCCATGTGCCCCAGGACACATGTACGCACCCCTTGTACCCACTCCTTTCCATTCCACTTCAGACCCTGTTTGCAACCATCTTGTTCTTTGACAAAAGCAAACTTGCAGCTTGAGAGCTGCTGTTTAAGTGTATACCACTTAAATAACTTAACCTGTACCCTTAGAGATGAACTTTTAGTAAATTTTCATTTAAGGTAAAGCATAAAAACTGGTGATAAAACAAAACCCAACAAAACAGTCAAAATGCAGTTTGAAGATATATCTTGACTTGTGTGCAGAGATCATCAGTTTCTCATAAAATGAGAACATATTTCATCTTTTCACTGTCTCCTGTGAAAGCTTTGTTTAAATTGCAACAAAAACTTTTGAAAGTGGGGTGAATTTACTGTTTCCACAACAGATAATTTGCAGCTGTTGCCATAATCGAATCCTTGTTCCATACTGTTGTTACTCTTTCACCACCCTTTGAGCTTGTGAAGCAAAATGTCATATCCATTGAGGTAGACAACATTTCTTCAGAAGACTCTATGTTGTTTTCTATTTTGTTTAATTGAGTTTGTAGCGTGTTTTTTGTTGTTGTTGTTTTTAATTGTAAATTTTAGGTATAATAAATGCCCTTAAATAAGCATGCAACAGAGAAATAAAATAAATAAAAATAAAAAAATAATAAAATAATAAAAATAAAAATTCTGAATTACCTTTATAATTTAGCTCACAGCTTTATATATATATAGAAAATTTCTTAGAGTTAATAAATCAATTTCAAGGATAAAGTTTGATGTTCACATGTTTTTCAAGAAACCCAGATCATAAAAAATGGAGAAATTGTTTCCAAGTATAATGCAAATATTGTGAAATGTACAACATATTTCAGTGTTCCATGGAAAGTTCAAATGAGCAAATAAAATGTTTTCTTTATTCTGGAATCATGACATGTTTTCCTGATTCTGGTCATTTCTAGAGCATAAATATTTTACAAATGGTTTTTCTCTAAAAACATCTAAATTGTTACTACACTAACAGTAATTCATTTCTAAGGATTAAGCAATTTCTGAACAGTGAAAATTGGAGAAATATTTTAATATACAAAATATCTTAAGCTTTTCAGAAAAGCTCTATTTTGGGAGCTGTTCACTCTAAAATGAACAGAAAATTATATATGGAAGAATAGCGTCAAACAATCTACCTAGGACAGCAATTGAAAGTTAACTCAGAGCTGAGAGCAGAACTAACACTCAGCTCTCTGCAGTAACAGCCTGCATTGAACCACGGCTTTGGAGCCACATTATCCAACCTGTCCACCAATTAGCAGCTGCAGCCAGTCAATCTCTAGCAGCACCTCTCTCCTCTTTTCACTGTTGCTGAATATTCTTCTGTGTGATAATTGCTTGTGCTGGTGCCAAAGTTCACCACCATCAGTGGAAGTTAATTTCTCCCAAATTCAGTGTTCACTTCTTATTTCTCTCTTCACACTTCATGCACCTCAGGTGTTCATACTGTATCTAGCTGGGTCCCCATCACTTTCCCCAGCTCAGGTCCTCCAGACCTTGAGAATGTTTGTAGTCTTCTTTCTAATCCATTTTTCTTTAGTCATCACAGGGATACTTTCCCTAGATGTTTCTTCCTGATATTTCCCTGCTCACAGTATGACGCCTCATAAGTGAGGGTGGCCTAACAAGATCCTTGGACAGAGACATCAAATCTGTTTCTGCTACTTTCTTTGCTGTACCCCAACCATACACCTCTTTGCATTCTTTCTCTCTCCACACAGCTGTAATATTTACTTCAGATTGAGAGCCATTAAACAGTGACTTATCATCTAGATAATGAATATATAGACACACACATATACAGATGTATATATATAATAAACAAGAGAGAAAAGAGACCCAGGTCCAGAGGCCAAAAAGATGAGTTTCAAAGGTAGATGACAGCCAGAATTTGTTCATTGAATTGCTGCATTTCATATGATTCTTGTCTTTTGTTTCTAGGAAAAACACCTTTGACTGAAGGTGTGGATTATTGAAAGCCTTGAGATCAGTGTTTGTTTTGCTTGCTTCATACAGTAAAACAGAATATTTGTCTACTGAGCTTCAAGTATTCTGCTCAATAATCCACATGCTGTATTGGTCTACATAGTTTTCTTAATGTTTCTGTGAGAAACAGTAACTCAGAACTTGATGGAAGCAGTGCTAATAAATCTATAGTCACTAGAAAAAATAACTCTCATAAGAAATTATTATATGAAGTCAAAAGATATTTATGGTATGATTTTGAAGCTCTCAGTAACATTAATTTCCACCCTGAATGGGTATTTGGACTTTGTTTCTCACTTATATGTTTTTATGGCATTGCCTGTCTGATGGGAACGTCCCATATAGGAGAAAAGTTTTGGGTGAATACAGCTGATATTTCAGATGATTAAACCAGAATGTTCATTCAGTTTTCTTATGTTTCTACATTTTTAGTTTAGTCCTCTCCCACATTCTTAATATAAAAGTAATTTGTGTAAAATTCGAAAAGTTGTTCTTTTCACATGGGGAAAGAGGAGGAGTAAAGATCTCTTGGAAATCAGTAAGCAGCAAATGACTCAGTATTCAGCTGTCTGATATGGGAGATATCTCTTGTGCATGTCAAATTGCAGACACTGGAAGGTCAGATGTGTGCTGCTTTTCTCTATACGAATATTTCCACCCCACATGGACATCCAATATGGCACAACAAACTATATTTAAATATCAGGAAAGTGACCTGATTTAATATCCTCTTTCTTCTTCCCCTTCTCAACAGCACACCTGTAGTGAAATTATCAGTGGGTTTTCCTTAGCTTTGTCCTACTACTATATTTTTCTCTGTGTCAGCTGCAAACAGAAATTGAGGAGTGTTGGAGCATTGCACATTCTTTCTTGATTTCTTAGTGCAATTCCAGGGGTGAGATATATATCCAGATCTTGGAACCCAAAATATGCGTATCCATGATGGAAAGTTTGCTCAAAATCTATGAAAGGACTATGACTGCTGTAAAAGTTTGACTTCCTAGAGTGAAGGTTTGGCTATGCAGGTGAGCAGGTCCCAGGCTATGTCATTCAGAGTGGTCAATATCCACACCTTGACTGTCCGTATTTATGGAACACAATACCTGGCCTTTGGCTTATCTACACACTGAGCAAAAGTCTTGTGACTCAGAGATACAATTATTTTCTGTGACATTTGAAGATGAAAGAGGCAAAAGTAACTTCAAGATTACCCTGTCACCTGACAGGTGGTGCTTCACAAAACAACAGCAGCTACATGTTGCACAAGTGTGGGCATGACAGGAAGGGTGTGTAAGGATATTTGTTGGTGCAACATCTGTTGAGATAGAGTCAGAGGTCTAAGTAAGACAGAGAGAGTTAGATTTTATGCAGATTTATCCCCACTGCACTGTGGGAATGGGTCCTTGAGAAAATTCTCTCTTTTATTTCACCATAGAAAACTTTGTTCGCTCCATAAAGATCCCGAGAACAGACTAGTACACATGTAACAAGCATAAATGACCAGGGAAACAGGACGTGAAGTGAACTGAATCTAAACTATCAAACACGGTAGACACATATTAAGTGCCATGACATAAATAAAGAACAAGCAACAGCTAAAAGTGAGACAGTTTTGAGGGGATGATATGTGTTAGAGATTGGTGGTAGATTTATAATCTGAATCAATTCCTAAATGGAATGGGTTTAAAAGCTTGATGAAAGAAGATCATGTTCTCCAAATTCATAGACAGAAAAATGCACTGTACAGAACAACCAGTTATCACAGAGATAAATTTGGACAGGTTGATAAGGTACTGCCTTATTTTGATGAAAGTGGTCATCACAAAATTGTACTACCACTGACACTGTGAAACAACTCAGTACATGCAGCCATTGTACTTTTCATTTTATATACATTAACCACTCACATTCAACAGGAAACAAAGCAATCCAACATAGCCTGCATCCATGTTGCATTAACAAGAAAAAGAATCTCAACAAGTGTTCTGTTCCCACTATGTGCTGTAAATGATGCTGCTTGCTAGCGAGACTTTTAAAAGCAGGTTGCAGAATAACAGCCACCCTGCCCAGAATTTGTTAATGATCCAGTCTAAGATGCAGTGTTACATGGTAGGAATGGCAATACAATGCATTTAGATTAAATAAATAAATAAATAGTATCAGAAGTAATAACATGGCAATAAGTCCATTGCAATGTAGTTGTGCTTAACAAGGAATATTGATTACTGCGGTGTTTCACATTTGTTATGCACTAATGCACAGAGCATATATAAAAAAGTGACAGCTCTAAAGTAATTACATAGGCATTGACAATGCTTTTATTTGCATTTTGCTTTATTTCGCTGCATTGGCATTTTTATAAATTATAGCATGTCACCTTAGACGTATACAAAATTTATATCATTTATCCTTCAACTAACTATTAACAGAAAAAGATAAAGGACCCTTTCCAAGAATTGGCATTGGGATAAGTTTGTGATTCAGTGAATATTTGTTGCTGATTTTTTTTAAAGTGAATTAAAAGATTAATTGTTCTCTAGAGTAGTCAAAGGTGAAGAGAATGAAACTGCAACCTTCCTCAGTGCTCACGTTTCTGAGATGTAGGAACTCAGAACTAAATTAAAATGAGCTCGATTATTTTACATAGACCATTAGATAGCCAACTGATACTTGCAGTTTGCATTCATGAAGTTAACTATGCTGTCTCAGATTGAAACAGGTGACCTATAAGAGAAAGATTTATTAGATCCATCAAGTATCTGAGTTAAGACCACTTGATTTATCTAGTAACAAGTCACAGTCTAAAGGACACATTTTATTCAAAGGGTATTATGAGCTAGTAAGATACAGCTGAAAAACTTGTCTGTTAAAAGAATGCTAATAAACTTGAAATTTATGAGTATCTTCAAAGCTAAAACAATCTATTCAGAAAATAATTAAGTATTAGGTCAATGCATTTTTAGAGAAGTGTCAGGTTAATGTATTTTTAGAGAAGGAATTGAAAGCTCTGGAAAAAAAAAAAATTTTTTTTTGGTTCACTGTCTGGATAGAGAAAAAAAAAAGAAAGATAAAAAAAGAAAGGCAAAAGGGAAAAGATTGAGATAAGAACAAGGACAAAGACAAGTTACTTGATTCCAGTAGTCTGAAACATAAATATTTCTGGTTTCTAAAGCCTAAAATATTAATTTGAACTATGTAATTTATTTATTTATTATTTTTGTTTTTGTTTTTATCTAGCTCAGAATGCATTTTTTTGTAATATTTTGGTTGTCTTGGTCAAACATCTTGCATCATCTTGCATCATCTGGCATATTTCCTAACCTGTTTCAAGTGAAGAATAGAAGAGCCTACGGAGGAAGAGAGGAAGTTTGTGATGTCTGTGATTCATTGGTTTAAAATAAGTTTCTCAGTAATGTGCAATCTGCCAAACTTGGAGATATTAACATAGCTGACATTTTCTGTGATTATCACTTTTTCATAACTCAAGTTAAGGAACAGATTTCCTACAAATTCTCCTCAGGAAATTTAAATCCAGTAGTCAAAATATATTTCCAAACACTAAGCTCACAGATGAGATAGATGTTTACTTTATATTCTAATCAAATTATTAGAGACTAAATGTATGAGAAAGCAGAAACAATGTTGCAGAAAACATATATGACAACTTGTCACAAAAAGTCAGTTTGTTCATAATTTGAAAATAAAAAGACAGTTTTCTCTTTACAATTTGGTCTTCATGATCTTTCACAATTAAGCTGACGTGCTAAAAAATTAGTACATAATAAAAATCACAATTGTTACTGAATCTTATGTAGGATTTTAATTCAGCAATAGATAAATTGTCAAATGGAGCTAGATTTTCAATTTGCTTCAAGGCTGAGGAGTTCACATGATTATGCATACTCTCTTTAGATCTCTACCATTTGAAAAATGAGGCTTAAATGCTACACAGTACAGTCAGCACTTATTTTTCATGACAGACAATACACGTTTTACATGTTCAGCTGGAGGCATATCTGGATTTCTTGATTAGTGGGTATTTGAGGAGATATTTCCAGTTCTTTTCTGTTCCAGGTAGGCCTAGCAACACTGATAGCATTTTGTCATGCTTTGGCCTCTCTGACAAATAATGCAAAAGAAAATGAACTATTAGAAGTCAGATAAACTTTTGTGGATATCAGAACCAGAGTTCAGTTTTAGCTTTGAACAATGGTTCAGACAGGTTTGTTGCTCATTCCTTTCCAGTCAATTCTGTACTTGACCCAGTTTACAGCAACTAAAGTGAGCAGATTTTAAGACATCAGTTGCCAGACAGTTGTGTATAACTTCAGTGATTTCACCAGAAACACCAAAATAAATTTTGCACCGAGAAGGAGATGTTCTAGATGCCAATAACAAATTAAATAGTATGATCCACTGTAATGAAGGGAGGTAATTATTTTTGAAAAGATAAGAAAAGGCTCTGATTTGTGTTTTGTTATTTATGAAATACTTTTAATAAGTTCTTTCCCCGATGGCCACCACTCCTCATATGTCATTCTCAGTGATCCCTGGGATACATTTCTTTAACAGTCAATTCTCTCTAAAGGTCATTTCTTTTTTTCTTTTTTCTTTTTTTTTTTTTCTGTTGAGTGAATTTGATAGTCAATTTTGAGAATGGTTTAACTCCCCATTAACTGTTGCTAATTTACAAGAGAACGTCTGTGGAAAATAAACAAACAAACAAGCACATAATTTGATGCAACATCAACTTGGAATACCAAACAAAACCATTAGGAACAGCACAACTATTCAGAATAACAACACAGGTGATTTGGGAGAAAAGGCAATAAAGCGAAAGACAGAGATATGTCAGTCTGAGAGAGCTAACATTTCCTCCATTAATAAATCTTCCTGCAAGGTTCAGAAAAGTGTTGTGAAAAAATAAAAATAAAAATGCACAAAGACAAACTTAAAGCCAAAGTGTACAAACTTAGGAATTTTTATGTGTAGTCAATAAGCTGACACAGTTCATACTTTTTCTCAGCTCACCTGTAGAGACAAAACTTGAGATTTAATGTCTTTAATGTAAAGGAATTACACGTTGCAAAGCTACTCAAAATCCTACAAGTGCCCTTTTCCATACTTAAAATTATTACCATCTTGTACTGCATGTCAAATCTTCCTGCTGTAAATTCTCCTGTTTCAGTCTATGACAGCTGGTGAATAACAGATTTATATCAGGTCTGTTTTGACTCTTGAGATCTAGCTCCTCCCAATGTCTTTTTTGTGGCCAGAAATGGTAATGCAAATCTCCCTCAGTAGTCATGAAGTCTTCTTTTCCCTCCTGTTTTACTTGCTTATTTATTTATTTGTATATTAATTCATCCATTTATTATTATTTTTAAAGTCCATTTTTAGGTATAGCTCTATGTGCACACTTAATTAATGCTCATGTATTCTGTGTAAAATAAAAATATCATCTATGCCATCATGCCTTTAACTGTTGCATTTAATGTAAAGCCTAAGTAACTAACACCTCACAGTATTAGACCTCATTGTAAAACAAGGATGACTTATTTTCAATGCATATATACTCTAAGTAAAATACTATTTATAAAATTTATAAAATTATAGCCATATAATTTCAAGTGTGCTTCTGAAAAATAATCAAGCCTTATAGCTAAGGCTGTGCAAGAAAGGAGAAAGTCAACATGCTGCACACTGCTTAGGTGAACTCTGGATTGGATGGGAGCTGGTAGGACACATTTTATGACCTGGGAAGTCCCTGCCCCTCTCCGTTTCCAACCCCTCAAACCGTCCCTGTCCCCCCCCGCCCCCAACAAAAAAAAAATAAAAAAGCCAAAGAAATCAGCTAAACAAACAAAAAAGATGAAGGCAGAAAGAAATAGGTTATGTTACCTAGAAGTATGGGATTTGTTTGTTATGGTACAAAGGACTGAAAAGGCAGGGAAGAGGTTTCAGTGCAATATATGGAGAAAATAAAAAAAAAACTTTCTTGCCAGCTTGGAGGATTTAATCATCTGGTATAGTCAAAGGTGTTTAAAAATCAACACCCTGCCAATAGGACCTAGTAAGGACAAGAAAGGAGAAGAACTACAGCTCTGGACTTTTTTTTTCAGTTTATTGGCAGAAACAAACTTATCAGATCACAATGCTTCAAGTCAAGCTCTAATATACCTACCAACTCCAAGCAATGTATTTTTTTTCCTGGTTTAATGTCTTTTTATCAACTTTGCCTTTAAAAGAACCATTATTTTGAAATGAAGATTCAGTATACTTCATTCTTAGTTTTCAACAGAAAAGAAAAAAAAAAAAAGTCTATTTCTTTAAATATTCCTTTCTTTCTACCTAGATCTATTTGATAAATTTCTCAGGAATTAATAATAATTTCTGTTGATCCACTTCTGTGGACTAAACAAGTATATCACAGTATCACGAGATGAACCTTACCCAGCAGAACCAAAGAGGAGGTTTTCAGCCCAGAAAGACAAAAGCTAGATCTTCCTGTGTTTATTTTGAACCATTCCAGCAGCAGGATGAAAGCAATCCAATGGACTCCCTGAGAATCCTTTCTATGCTCTCTGGGGAACAGGGTGGAGGCAATGCCAGAGACATGTCATTCTTTGTCAGATCAGCCCCGGGGGGTCATGAGTTGACAAGAATGAGTTGAAGGATGCGTTAAACTGTCCTAAACAATATTTATCAACAGGAAAAATAAAAAAAGAAAACTAAAGCATAGAAGAGGTTGAAATTCATCTTTGTTCTCAGTCTTTAGTGCTGTGTTGGGCACAAATGGGCCAAACTACACAGCCCAGACTTCAGCTGTCTGCCAGACAAATCCCTCTCCTAGTGTGCTTCCTTTCTCAAGCGATCACACGCACTGCATCTGTTATACCTGGAACGCAGTCCTGTGGTTTTGATATGACATTTATTTCCACAGCAACCAGCTGGGAGAGAACTACAGGTAATGTAAACTTACAGAAGCAGGATTGCTTCTAAATGAAATGTGTGTAGTTTTGTTGTTGTTTGCTTGTTTGTTTGTTTTAAAGTTTCCCTAAGGCTGTCAGTAAACTCTAATCATTTTAATGTTTTTGATTTCCTAAATGTAGAAGTTACATACAATTTCAGCCTGTAGATCAAAATATAAAAGAGAATGAAAAATAGATTGAATACCATCAATACAGACATGCACCAAATTGTCAGTTATAAGGTAGAATTCAAAGTCTCCAATAAGCTTCAATTGCTTAATCCCCAGCTATTATATTATTAAAGGATATCATATCACCTGAGGAATTACTTTCATGATCAAACTATAAATGAAGCCATCATGGCTCACTGTAGGATATAGAATTTCTGGAGCAAACAGACTACTTGCAGTAACAATAACCAGAATGACATTTATTCTCAAGTATATTGGTAAGACTTGATATTTCAGTCATGAAGATACTTCAGGAAAAAAAATATTGTCTATTTATTTATCACAGTAACATCTTAATTTCCATAGATTAAGAGAACCAATTTCTTCTTGGAGAAGGAAAAATAAAAAGTCCAAACTGCATGTAAGATTCCCTTTAAGAAAATTCTTAAGTTTACATTTAAATTTCCCCTTTCTGGAAACTACATTAATTTGAGTTCTGTCTTAGAGGGGATACTTTCTTGACTGGTAGTCTTATGTATTTTAAGTGATTAAGAATCTCTTAGTGTAAACTTTTCCAGAAGTTTGTTGTTCACATTATAGACTCATTGCATCATTAGATGCTGTCCAAAAAAACATAGTTCCTGACAGGAAGAAAGAGTGCTCTGACATAAAATAAACAATAGTAAAGGAGAGAAAGGTGGATAACAGTCATTGCAATAACACTTGTTTAATTATTTTGGCTATTCCATTTATGCAGTTCCACAGGACTTTATTAAAATGCTGAGAAATGTAAAAAAAAAACCAAACAAACAAACTATAAAACAACAACAAAAATGGAACACCCTTTGTCATCCTAGACATTAGCTCTGTTTATTTCTGAAATATATCAAGTTCTGATGAGGAATCAGCAAGCAGAGATCATAAAGGTTTACCATCATGACACTTTATTCTTCTGTCCATTTCACAGGTCAATAAACTTCACAAACAAAATAAATCTCAAAAGCTCACTATGAAGTATGGTAGCACTGCTCTTCTAATTTGATGAAGGGAAAATGAGATACAATGAGTCTGTCAACAACAACAAGTCAACAGGAAAGAGTCTGAATTCACACTAAAACACTGTGGCCCAGCTTCAGAACGAAGACCACCCAGGTCCTGCTTCTTTCTTGTAACAGTATGATTATGCTTGCTTTATAAAGAGCCCAGAATGTACTAAAGATCAGGCAAAATTAAATATGTGCAGAAGAACAGCTGAGTGAGGCTTTAATTTTTCTGATCTTCACCACTTGCTCTTCTGTTGGTCACTGTTATTATAAAATCAGTCTGAACAGCTTTAAGACTGAAAATTGTAACAGAAATGAATGACACAATTTGGAAAAAAAAAAAAAGAAAAAAAAAAGGAGCTGATGCATACTCTGAAGCTACTAGGTTACTCTTGCCATTCCTAAGGCAAGAGACTTACAAAACATGCCACACCACTTTTTTTTTTTTTCCTTTCTTTTTTAATGTAAAAGAAGGTTTATTTTTCTCTTGGACAATAAATCTAAGGATCAGTAGTTTTCCTTTGAAATATAAGGACTAGACATTTCTCTCCTGTTTCAAGAAAGAAAGAAGGAAAGAAGGAAAGAAGGAAAGAAGGAAAGAAGGAAAGAAGGAAAGAAAGAAAGAAAAAGAAAGAAAGAAAGGAAGAGGTATGAATTAGATTTGTAATGTGACTCCAAGGAACAAATCGTCAGCTCGTTTTTATGGCAGATGGACTGAAGAAAATTTACCCTTACGGAATCCTGCCACAAGGTGCTAAGATTCACAATTTCACCAGCAGAGCTGACCAATGCCTGTTTTCTTTTTAGTCAAATGACTGCAATCAGTTGGCTTTTCATGCAATCAGCTAACCTTATTTGCCTCCCTGCCCTGTCCAAGCTGTTAGTTTACTTGAATATTCTCTCTTCTTCTGTCTCAAATTTTACCAAGGTGCTGTTGTAAATTCCTTGTATCTAGCACTTCACATCAAGTATAAGAGACCACAAAGACAAGTTCATTTGCTCTCTGCCTCCACTTCAGCAAATTTCACAGGTTAAATAACAGCAAAATTGAAGAGGAAAGGAAAGCACAGAAAATGAAACAACTTCCTGGGGCAACTTAATGCTACCTTTCTGAAGCAGAACTATAGTGTACATGATGCCCTGTCCATGCAGAGAAACTGCATGGGAATACAATGGGAACCTTTCTGAAGTGGGAACTTCCCAGGTCATTCGCAGGCCCTTGTACACCTTATAGCAGTGCTGCTATATTATAGAAAAGCTATTTACTTAGCTACCTTAATTCTCAGCTCTCAACATAAACTGCTCTTCAGAAAAGTTGGAAGGATCAAAATGATGTGGTAGATTTTCAACACCATGTTACTTATTTCATAAATGCTTATAATTATGTATTTTTAAAAGGAGGGAGAGAAAGAAAGGAATAATTAGAATATGACAAATTATTCATCAGTAACTCCCTACACTAATGAGACATTTCACCAGGCAGTTAATTATACCAGAATGATTAGTGCATCCATACTTATGCTGACACATCTGTAACATGAAAATCAAGTTGTTCAGAAAAATTTGATGGTGCTACTAGATTTCACCAAATTAGCTTAGTGTCTCAAATACATTTCAATCTCTCATCTAAAGGATTTCCACAACTTAAGTTAGTTGGTGATAAGTTTATTCATCAAAACGTCTTTAATTTTACACTTCTAGCTTCTAATTTTTTTATTATTAATTTTGATAAATGATACAATACTGAAAAGTAGTCACTTCTTACCCTTTAATCAGAGCAGAAGGTAAGTTGCTGCTCTGCATCCCAGAAGACACAAGAAAAAAAACATTAATTTTTTTTGTATTTGGTTCAACGACAGTTTGTTAGATGACTAGAGTTGGATTCTGTGTTAGGTCTTCCAAAAGATGTTGCAACAGCTGAGGTAGAGATTAAGAACTGGGTGCCTTGGGTCAAACTAATACTTCTTATTTTTTTTCAGTATCATTCATCATTAACATATCTTTCTCCTTTTTTTTTTTTTTTTTTTTTTTTTTTTCCCAGAGCCTGTCTTTCAGACCCATACGGAGCTCTTAGATACACAATACATTTTGCTTTTTTCTGTTCTATCCTTATTGAAATAACCCCAGTGGTGAAGGAGGCCCTGGGTATTCATTCCTGCTGCAGGTCTAGGAAAAATAGTTAATCTGTCAATGCCTTCTTTCTGCAGTGACAGTTGCTGCCAATGTCTTGACCTTCAATTTTACTTCCCTCTCTGAAGGTAGCTGAGGTCATAAACAATGTCTTTGGAGTGACCTTGACATGAGCAACAAACCAGAATCACCCTACAGTCTCTCCCCTACTCCAAGCCCCTGCTAATATTCATAATACTCCAGGAACTGTTATGAGCACGAACTTTTTCATGATAAAATCTTGTAGTACATATAATTTGGCACTGAATTCACTTAGTAATAAGAAATCCAATCATTCGCTTCCCTTGACCAAAACTCAGGTGTGTATCAGCAACAACAACAAAAACTGAGACTTGTCCTGTTTTGTAGGTTGTAAAATTTGCAAGCATATACAAAGGTGCATGGGAGTGAGTGTCTGCAGAGTAGCTATACGGCTGCAGTGAAGGATGGGAATCCCTTGCATTGAAATCAAGAGAGATTCTGAGAATTAACTTGCAAGACTTTTATAAATCTCTTCAGACTGTTATAATTCACCCAGATCCATAATTCATGGATTAAAGGTGAAGTGAACAAAACACTATTGTTTCTTTAACTGCAGTTAATGGCTGCAATTAATAGGTTGTGATATTATGTTGGTGGCAGGGACAGGAACTGCAATTGGTTTTAAATTGGTTTTATGGAAGGGAGAAAAAGATTGAGGTTAACAGACGTTGCTAGCACCAATGCTGATTAATTCCAGAGAATTAAATGGTGGTGTTATTATAGAACTGTCATTTGAAATACAATGGATAAAGCCTTAAGGGGCCTCAAAAGCTTTTCCTCCATTTTGGTACTTTCTTTTTTTTTTCCTTTTTTTTTTTTTTTCCCCATTTTACATGGAGAGTTTGGACTTGAGTGCAAGGCTGGGCTCTAAACTGCAAGCAAAGCACATCTCCTCTCCTCTCCTCTCCTCTCCTCTCCTCTCCTCTCCTCTCCTCTCCTCTCCTCTCCTCTCCTCTCCTCTCCTCTCCTCTCCTCTCCTCTCCTCTCCTCTCCTCTCCTCTCCTCTCCTCTCCTCTCCTCTCCTCTCCTCTCCTCTCCTCTCCTCTCCCCTCCCCTCCCCTCCTCTCCCCTCCCCTCCTCTCCCCTCCCCTCCCCTCCCCTCCCCTCCCCTCCCCTCCTCTCCTCTCCCCCTCCTCTCCTCTCCTCTCCTCTCCTCTCCTCTCCTCTCCTCTCCTCTCCTCTCCTCTCCTCTCCTCTCCTCTCCTCTCCTCTCCTCTCCTCTCCTCTCCTCTCCTCTCCTCTCCTCCCCTTCGCCAGTCTTTACAGAAAACTTAAGCATTAAGATTTTTTTCTCCAGTCTATTGCAGATTGTGAGAGCTCTAAAATCATTATTTCTTTCTGCTGTAGATTACAAAGAGTTGTCCACATACAGCTGAAGTCTCACGTCTTCAATTTTGTCACACAGTCCCACAAAGAAGGTCATTAATTTCACCATCTTAGCAAAGAGATGCTGCACAAAGGTGGCAGTGCTTGGCTCCTAAAGATCTTTCCATCTTTATTTGGGTTGGTGTGAGAACATCTGTAGGTTGGGTTGCGTAGCATGGGGCAAAGCAATGTACTTACTACATGACAGAACATTCAGTGCTGGGGTGGGTGAGATAAAGACCTCAGTGACTTCATGTAACCACTTGCAATGGATTTGACATTGCAGCATGGGATAGAAGTTGTTGTATCACTGCTTGACCATGTGTGTTGTGGATGTCCCAACAGAAGGTAAAAGGTGGGAACGACTGAGTGAGTCTCACAAGAGAGTCCAGGAGGCTTTGCTGGTCTCCACATGGGTAGTAGTGGCCCAGGGTATGTGCACACTCCTTGCCATTGAGGTGACATTGGTTTCAATGGTAAAACACCCGGTCTTCCCCTGAGGACTGTGATTGCATTCTAAAACTAAGTTTTCTAAGGGAATTTTGGTTTATCTACCTTGTAATAGATAGGATCAAAACTATCTGGAAGCCAAGAGGAAGCTGCAGAGAGATAAGACCAGAAAGAGAAATATCTTTATTTCTTTATTTTAAACCTGAGTGGCAGTATATCAATCAGTCTAGGTTATAGAGCTAAGGAAAAGACCTGAATCAAACATGTGAGCTTTAGGACGGTAATAGGGAAAACTTAATCCCCAAACTAACCTTACTTTGTCATAAATAAGTTATAGTGCATTTTGAGTTTACAATGATCACGGATTATCCTCCAAAATAAATAATAAAGTAGTACCCCATATCTATGGCAAAAGTTAGTCTTTTAAGGTATAAATTGGAAACAACGACCTTGATTCTTCTTTCTCGGAGGTGCAGGCTGAAAACAAACAAACAAGCAAAAAAAGTGAAGTCAATAAAGTTACTTTTAGGAACGGTCAAGTGAGAAAGAAGAGGATCAGAGCTGATGTGCTTCCTATTTCTTTCTCAGCCATTACACTAGCCTATTCTCTCTCCTTGTGTTTCCCTAGTCAGCATCCTTAATTTTCATGTTAAGTCAGCTCCTTGATAAAATCCCTTCCTCTGATACACAGAGTATATTGCTAGCTTCAGCCAGGAAAATGGATGGAAAGATTCATCAAGACCACAGTATATTAAATTGCCTGCAAAAGGGAGAGAGAAAAAACAAAACAAAACAAAACAAAACAACAACAAAATATTAAAACAAAATAAAACCATAGAATCATAGAATCATTAAGGTTGGAAAAGACCTCCAAGATCATCTGCTCCAACATTACCCCTACCACCAATATCACCCACTAGACAATGTCCCTAAGCACTACGTCCAACCTTTCCTTGAACACCCCCAGGGACAGTGAGTCTACCACCTCCCTGGGAAACCTGTTCCAATGCCTGACTACCCTTTCTAAGAAGAAATATCTCCTAATTTCCAACCTAAACCTCCCCTGGTGCAACTTGAGGCGATTCCCTCTAGTCCTATTGCTAGTTATCTGTGAGAAGAGGCCAACCCCCAGCTCCCCACAACTTCCTTTCAGGCAGTTGTAGAGAACAATAAGGTCTCCCCTGAGCCTCCTCTTCTCCAGACTAAATAACCCCAGTTCCCCTAGCCACTCCTCATAGGATTTCTGTTCCAGGCCCTTCACCAGCTTCGTAGCCCTTCTCTGGATACACTTCAGGGCCTCGATGTCCTTCTTGTACTGAGGGTACCAAAACTGATCACAGTACTCGAGGTGCGGCCTCACCAGAGCAGAGTATAGGAGGATGATCACCTCCCTGGTCCTGCTGGCTACAATATTCCTGATACAAGCTGGGATGCTGTTGGCCTTCTTGGCCACCCGGGCACACTGTGCTCATGTTCAGGTGAGCATCAATCAGAACCCCCAGGTCCTTTTCCTCTGCACAACTTTCAAGCCACTCTGCCCCAAGCCTGTAGTGCTGCATGGGGTTGTTGTGGCCAAAGTGCAGGACCTGGCACTTAACTGTGTTGAACCTCATCCCATTGGCCTCTGCCCATCGACCCATCCTGTCCAGGTCCCTCTTGCAGGTCCTTCCTACTCTCTGGCAGATCAACAATTCCCCATCAACTTGGTGTCATCTGCAAAATTACTGAGGGTGCATTCAATTCCCTCATCCAAGTCATCAATAAAGTTATTAAAGAGGGTGGGCCCCAACACCAACACCTGGGGAACACCACTGGTGACCAGTAGCCAGCTGGATTTCACTCCATTCACCACCACTCTCTGGGCCCAGCTGTCCAGCCAGTTTTTAACCCAGCAAAGAGTGTACCTGTCCAAGTCATGAGCTGCCAGCTTCTCCAGGAGAATACTGTGGGAGACCATGTCAAAGGCCTTGCTGAAGTCTAGGTAGACTATGTCAACAGCCTTTCCTTCATCCACCAGTCAGTCTTCCTGGTCATAGAAGGAGATGAGATTGGTCAGGCAGGACTCGCCTTTCATGAACCTATGCTGACTGGGCCTGACCCCCCGGTTTGTGATTGCATTCAAGATGACCTTTTCCATCACCTTTCCTGGCACCAAGGTCAGGCTGACAGGCCTGTCATTCCCTGGGTCCTCCTTATGACCCTTCTTATAGATAGGTGTCACATTAGCAAGTCTCCAGTCATCTGGGACCTCTCCAGATGACCAAGACCTCTGATAGATGATGGAAAATGGCCCAGCGATCACATCTGCCAACTCCTTCAGCCGCTTCAGGCCAATCCCATCTGGCCCCATAGACTTGTGACAGTTCAGGTGGAGCAGCAGGTCTCTAACTGTTTCCACTTGAACTGTGGGGAGTTTCGTCTGCTCCCTGTCCCAGACTTTCAGGTCGGGAGGCTGAGTACCCTGAGGATAAGTTGGTCTTCTTTCCTGCTGGCTCATCTTACGTCAAATAAGGACCATATCCTTCCTGTTAGTTAACAATAGCTACCTTAGGGCTGGAACACTTCTCTTCTATCTAGAATATAAGTTCCAGGAGAGTGCTATACCTTCAAGGGTGTTTTTGTGATCATAATGAAAATCCTAAAAACATAGTTCCTCTCTTTTTGTTCTCACACACGTGTTTTCTTTATGTAGAGAGGAAAAAATCAAATCATGCTTTTCTGTGACTGAAAAAAATGATTGTTTACCGCAGCTTAGTATGTTACCACCATTCATATGAGTGCTGATAATTCTTATTTTCATATTCCCATTTGTATAAACCATCTCCCAGTTTTGAATTAAACTGTAGATCTGAGAGCTGCAGGAAATATTAGTTTTTCCTCTATACCATGGCCTTCCACATATTTCCTTAGTCATTTAATTATCTTTGTTGTGTAGGTATACTGCAAATTCCAACATATACATAGAAAAATCAACCATTTAAAGCAAAGTCTATGTTAACAAGATGGTCCATTTCATCCCCTTAGAAAAGCTAATGGACCATTGCAAATTTATTGTGATGGAAAGACAGTGTCTGCTTGCAATTCGACTGATGAGCAGTTATGTTCATGAGTGGATACTTTAAAACAATTATTTTCATTCATTCTTGGGGAAAAAAAAGAAAAGAAATAAATTATAAAAAAACAAAACTGTATCTATGCACAACTGAGTTTGATTACCTGGCATCCAACAATACATTCTCAAAAGGTTGTTTCTAATTATCATCTCACAGAAGAGAAAAAAAGTAACTATTTCTTGAGAGACCTTCAGGTTTGCCTTTTGGAGTTTAAAATGGGAACTCAGATTTAAGTAACTGTAAGAGTGTATAATGTTTGTGGAATCACTTAAATTTATCCTTAATTATGGATTTGCAAGAGCAATAAACCATATAGAATTGTTATTCCTTTCCAAAATTCACAACTCCAGGCATATTTTATTTCAAGGATCTTTCTCATGCCCATAACCACTAACCATGATTCTTTCATTTGATTCTTTTATTTGACTTCTAGCGTATGGAATAGACCCTTAGTAGGTTTCTTAATGATGCTTCATAAGGCAGCAATATCAAATATCATTGGCTGTTCTAAGATCTTTCTGTATTTCCCTGACCTTCAGTTACCCTTTAAATAAAGCTTTCTGCTTAGTAATCACCATTTTGTGGATTTTAAATAACATCGTAATAGTACTTTGGTTATAGGGGTGAAGAGCAGTCTACACCAACCGCCATGCGGTATGTCTGAATTATTATTATTTTTTTTTTAACAGAATTTAATTTTAACATTTTGATGATCTTAGCCCACATTTAAAGGGATCTGGATAGTTTTTAAAAATCAAATGCCTGTCCATTCTCTCCAGTATATTTTCCCATAGATTAGGTGCTGTATGAAAAGAGTTTAACATCCTCGTATACCATCATAAAGGTCTGCTATTTTCACACAATATATTTGAAATACTAATCATTCCTATGGTAGAACAAGGAAGAATTGAGCAATGTATGTGACACACACTGAGCATGGCTTATACTTCTGCGGTTTTAGTGAGTGGCCTTGCAGGACCTTTTCTGATACAGCCTGTTTTTCTACTTTCAGTAAGTCAGCTACCTTTCTGAGAACAACTCTGCCTTACAGGAAATTAAAACTGATTCCTTTTTATATATGTATTTCATTTGTTTGTACCCTTACTAAGGCAAAGGAATGCAATGCTTTTTCCCTCCAGTGAACACAGAGGTCAATCTTCTTTTGCATGTCCAGAGCAATTATTTTGTATATATTTGCTTTTGTCTTAAATTTATGAAGTCAGAAATTACCCTAAATCACGAGTTGTGGGCAAGATGGGATATCTTAATGACTTTCTGGAATTTCTTTCCTTGAACAGTTCCATTGTTTTAATTCTAAGAAGATTTTTTTTTTGGATGAAACTATTTTTTTAGCCCTCCCCAAATATATATATATATTTTTTTTTCCATGCCCACATAAGTACTTACTGTTCTAATCCAAATTCTTTTGACATTTTCATGGTTTTTATTCATCCATATTCAAATTTTCCATGCTTTCTTCCATACTGATTAACTATGCATCATAGTCCTAAATTTGGTGTCTTTATCTCCACTGATACACAGTGAAGCATACAAAGAAGAAAGCCGCTAAGCCTTCTTCTGGTTAAGCAAATTTTGTTTTCTTATGAAGGATTAACTGTTAAATGTCCAGAAACTTCCAAGATATTTACTCCCCTCACAAAATATTGTATCTTAACAAAACCTTAGTTAAAACTGTCAAATATGCAAAACTTTTAGGTGTACAGCTTGCTGCTTTCAGCTTGTTTTTGTGCACTCACATCACTCTCATATTCTATATTTACCAAAAGCATAGTACTCATATGTCAATACTAGAATTTCACAGCCTTTGCCTAGAAAGAAGCCTTATAGCAAGTCATCATCTAAATTACAGCAGTTTTTTCTACTTTTTTTTTTTTTTTCTTTGACTGTTACTACTTACAGTCTCAGAGCCAAGTACTGTTTTAGCTCTTTCCATGTCTCTTCCACATTATGAAAGAGTTTCAGCTCTGGTGGGAGCTTTGACAGTTCCTTTCAATGTCTTGTTCCTCGTCACAGCCAAGACATTTAGTGTCCAATGGCTAGCTATGCAGCACTGTACACCATGAGATCAGGTAACTTTATAAACCAGCTAGTTTAAAAAAGCCCATTTCAGCTCCTCTGGTCAATGTAATTCTCCACACAGAGGACAGGATGATATTTTGCTGTACGTCTTAATGCTCATTTGAGAATCTCAGGGAAAATATACTTAGCAATTATACAATGTCTTTTGACTTCAGAATGATTTATAAAAAGTAGCTAGAGACTATCTCTAGAAGGGATGTGCATATATTATCAATATGGCAGGCAGGTAAATAAAAGCACAGGGCTGAGATGTGCCCTGTCTAAGTTCACACTGAAGTGTTATATGAGCTGATAGAAGATGGGAGAAATTGCTTTCTTCCCAGAGGTAGTTATCACAAGATGTTCAAGCTGTTGTTTGTTTGTTTGTTTGTTTGTTTTAATCTCAGGGCAGTGAAATTATCCTAGTCTTTGTACTGCTCAGTTCTGCCTTTCAGGGACTGTATGGTGAAATAGATTGGGGACTGGGTTAAAAACTTTTTTCCTAGTTTCTGGTTTGTTTCACTGTCCCACCCTAGAAGAACAGTTGCACTCTGAGAAAGATTTGGGCTAGGAAAGTAGTCCTATAAGGTACAGTCACACGGAATACACCTGACCTGAAAAGGAAACCACTCCTGAAATAGAATTATAACTACGTAAAACTAAGCATAGTAACAAATTAAAAATAAATTCAGGAATACATAATGTCTTGTTACCAAAATGGAATAGCTATGTGCTTGAGAGTCTATGCTAATATTCGTTGGACAATCATCAGTGACATGAAGTTCAACAAGGAAAATACCGGTTACTGCACCTGGGATGGAGCAATACCAGACACAGGTACAGACTGGAAGATAAGTGGCTGGAGAATAGCTCATCAGAAAAGGGTCTGGGAGTGATGGTCACCAGCAGGTTCAACGTGGACCAGCAGAGCGTAATGGCAACCAAAAAGGCAAACTGATGTTATCCCATCTGTAACATACATTTTTCATCTATAAGGGGCAGAGCATTGCCCAAGAATGAGTCAGTCATGCAGTATCTCGCATTCAGTTAATGACTTGAACAATCAGTTACTAAGAACTATATGCAATAATTAAGAAAATAAGACAGATAGCTATTCAGACCCCAGCTGGTAGGTTCCCTCCTTATAATTTACCATAGAGCAGATGGCAGACATGAACTTGCCTTTTTTCCGCCAAACCAAACACATTCATTCTCTCGTTTCTTGACACGGAAAAGGGTCCCTAAAGGACCCTAAAGGGTACCTCCGCAGTGCTCTTTTATATATACATAATTTATAAATTAGCCCACTATGTATCAAACAACATTGACATGATAACTGTTAAAACTTTGCACTGAAATCTAAACAGCAGAAGTGAAAAACCTCTTTTCCCCTATATTCCAGTCTGAAGATAGCTTGGTTACTTAGCAAGCATTTCCATGGTTTAAAGGAGCACTTATTTCATGCAGAGCCAGGCCTCACATTTCTCTGACTTTGGTGTCTCCCATGAAGATGTCTCCTAATGAAGGATTCCCCATGGGAGGACATAAGATCTTGTTCATATGTTGATTTGCTTCTATCAAGGCATGAGCTTCTGCTGCCACTGCTCCTATATGTGGTATGTGTAAGTCTCTCTCTTCTGTTCAGTCTCATAAGTACCATGATATTCTTAAGTGCTTAATCATCCCCGAGGCACCTACCCTTTAACAACAAATGTCACAGTTTGCTAGCAGTCCAAAAGCTGCTTGAGGTGGCATGCAAAAGTTCATGCTGGCAGATGCACATAGACATTGACACTGTCATTACACAAGCCTTGTTTCCATAGGAAAACAAGATGAATACCCACATAACTTTTTTCTCTGTATCTGGTGTCCTAACACAAAGTATTCACTTTTGACTCTCTCCTCAGATTGATACCCATTTTTCTTAGCATTAATTGTCATGTCAGTTCACACTAAAAAATGTAAAATATTAAATATTTTATTATATTTTGAAAGCAGTTCTCTATTTTCCAAACACTACTTCATTAAAAAAAAAAAATTGAATATTTATAATATATCTATATATTCTTCAAGTTATTCCATTGTATACTAAGGTAAAAATATTATTTAGAACACTTTTTTTTTTTTTTTCCAGACCTACATTGGATCAGTATTCATAGCTCTGTCTGGCTCCTCTTATCCTACTCTCACATCTAAAAATGCAGAAATGCCAAAGAATATCCCTGTTTAAAAGAAACAAAACTTCTGTAATACACTAACATGCATCAGGCATTCAATTCCAAATCTTGTTAACTACCTCCAACTCCGCTAGTGCTACACCAATACTAGCATTGTGGGAATTCTACAGTTTCATAAACTAAGAATTGGAACAGGATCAGAAAGAAACATGGAAGGATTTTTGAACTTACTGAAGCAATTTTTTAAGAATTTCTAAAACACATAGGAAGTTTTCCAGCATATGTCTTGTACTGAGCCTAAATTACTGGGCCATTTTCTGAACCAACTGGAAATTTTCAGCAAATTTAGAAGTTTATCATAAGATAGGTGGTTTTGGCTTATCTTTGGGCCAAAATGAAGGACTTCTGGATTCTCTTTGGTGAGAATTTCACACTTGAAATGGTTGTAGAGAGTAGATTGTCACATGCTGGTCAAGAAATAATTTTATTTCAGCTGGTCACCAGAAAAGCTACAAAGAATGGATTTGATAGAACTTATAGAGTTTTGATAGAACTTGATAGAATTTGTTAGAACTTATAGAGTAAAATATGTATATTTTGTATGGAATTGTGAATCCCTCATCCTGTAGAAGCAATAACAAGAAAAGTTACCAAAAAAAAAAAAAAGGAGCAAACAAACAAACAAACAATAACAAAAGCACCACATTGTTCAGAAGCAAACGGACATTACAAACAAAATGTGTTGGGAAAAGAAATGTGTTGTGTTGGTAAAAGAAATTTTCAAAACCACAGCAACAGGTGACAGTATGTTACTGTGGAGATTAATTACTTCTCTTGTTTCCAAAGAGTACATTAAGAAACGTAATCTACAAAATGGGCTCTCCTACACACATTACTTGTCCATTAATGTTCTGAGAGCATTTAGCAATTAGGCAACATGGGTGACAGCATGTGCAATCCCTGTTAAGCAGCAAGAGCAGGATTTTAATAACATGTTCACATTGAAGAAGAAACAGCAGAACAACAACAGGTGCAGTGGCAAACAGTAACTTTGCACATCATGGCCAGGAAAAGTGCACAGGAAAGGTCTGAAAAAATGAACCACTAAACCTAAAGGATTTTTTGTTGCTGTTGTTGTTGTTTCTTTTGGTTAATTTTTCCCTCTTTGACACTGTGACTTTCCATGATACTGATCTGATATTTTTCCATCTCTCTTGTTTTATCCTAAATTTCTGCATCCATTTCTTTTATCATTAACTCAGTCTTCTCTTAATCTTAGCTGTGTTTAATAGAACTATTCTAATCAGCATTTTTTGATCTTGTTCGTGTCTATAGCACAGTCCTCTGCCATCATTCATGTTTAGAGAATTTGTTCTTTCCTTTCTCTTTCAGGGTCTGTAATCCTATATATTTTTTTTTTCTCTCTGCTTTACTCAAATTTGTCTGATTTGCACTCCATGGGTAGGTTTTTCATCCTGTGAAACATCAAGAGAATACAATAGGGCCTTTTATCAGCAGAGAAAGCTAAAATAGAGAAGAGAGATATTCCTTGTAAAGATTTTTCCTTCAAAGCACTCTTTCTCTTGCACCACCCCCCTATATTTTTGGCTCCTTCCCACCTCCTATGCAGCATTTATAGGGTCACCTGATCTGTCCCTTTTTTTCCAGGCCTTTGGATTATGCTGGCGTTTAACTTGATAATGATAGCACTTCCCTGGCACCTCTCTAGCAAAATTATACATGAAAAAAATGCACTAAGGATTTTCATTTTGGGCAGCTGAGTCTTCACTACTATCCATGATTTGGCATCTTTTTGAAGCTCGTCAGCAAGACCACCAAGTATCATGATGGTGGGATTTGTGATGTGTATATAATATCTGTTCAGAAAAAAATGGAAAAACACCAGCAAATTTCTTGCAGTCTATAGCAATCAAATTCTAAATAGGTTTTAGTCAGCATTTCCATATCATGGATTTGATTTAAAGATATCAGAATGAAAGGTCTATACCCTGAAATTAATTGTTCAGAGAGTATACCTTCCTTCAGTGCTGAAGATGTTTAAAATATTTTTTCCCATTTTATTTTCCCTCCCTTACCTGTTTCAATTCTAATTCCATGCTCACTTAGTTTATAAAACACTCATACACCTTTAATCTCTATCCTTAATCCTTTTTTCTTCCTTTTCTATCCTCTGGCACCTCTGTTCACACACTGGTGATTTAATTGAAAATGAAGCAAATGGAAATAAGAGGCAGAACTCACGCGGACTGGAGATATTCAGTGCTAGACTTCACAATCTATTATTGCAGATGGTTCAGAAATAATGTAGTTTATCCTACTGCAGTGTTTAGGATGGAGGAGATGACCATTGATTCTTAGATAATTGTGTTACAGCAAGGGCAATAAATACATGGAATAGGTTACAAGAGGGAATATTAAAGCAAGGGAAGATTAGTCATAATATAATAGAATCACAGATGTTGGAGATAGAAAACATCTACACAGTTCCTCAAGCCCCTCCACCTTGTCAAGACTAGATTGTTTCCTACTAAAGTACAGTTTCAAGTATTTTGTTCAGTCTCAATTTAAAGGTCCTGTTAAATACTCACCTCCTAATTTTCAGTGAACATTCTATACTGCTAGGGAGACTTCTTCCTGTTGCCTTTGGTGAACAAAATGTGGGGTCAAACAGCTGCTGTTTCTTGAACAGAAAACTGTTATTGCATCCCACAGTCAAAATTGTGAGCTCCTGGAGTGGGAATACTGAAAGATGAAACAGTAGGTATGAGAGGAAAACAGGTAAGTAGCCTGTGATGTCATAGATTTAATTCCCCTGGCAAAGACATTGGAGACGAATTATCAAACCTCTTCATTTACAGCCTTTAAATAGAAGATTGTGGAGTCAGCAGAAATAGCTTTAAGAGTTGCTGGAGGTCATGAACAAGATACTGCAACCATTAATAGCGACACACCAGTGGAAGCAAATGTAGCTGCATTTTTAGGGATCCAATTAACATTAAGCATACTTAATAAGGTAGGAATGCTTTTGAGAATTTGAGAGATGCTGAAATAGTAGAAATTCAGAAAATAATCTGAAAGTTTTGCCTCTGGGTAAACTGGAAGAATTATCTGAAAATGGGGAGACAATCTAGAAAGTAAAATAAGGAACATGGGTAACACAGCGTGTAAATCCTTGCCTATAATAGAGCTTCAACAGAAAACTTAGAACAGAAACACTTTAGAATATGTTAAACCTTCTCCTCCTTGGGATCAAGTGAAAAAAAATAAGAATAAAACAAATGATAGCATCTGATTACTACGATAAGTTATGCAATATTTTTCTTTTTAAAAGGTCCAGCATAACTTTTCTTATATGGAAAAATGTCACATACTTTTTTAAAAAAAAGAAGAATGTGTGCTGGACTACTATTAAAAAGAAGGAGAATAGAAGGGAGAAGGATGAGAAGTGGGAGAAGCTAGTAGAAAAGATATCTTATGAAGTGTGACAGTCACTTTTCTTCAGTCACTTTTCTTTCAGTGAATGTTTTGTATTCAAGTAGATCTTCAGCATGGAAAAAAAGTAGTGTGTGATATAAACAGATATTAACAATAAAAATCTTTACTTTTGATTTTCTTAATAACAACTGAAAGACTGCTGCACTGTCTGATCCAAGTGTTCCAGAAAATTGGTTTTCAAATTATAATACTACTAAATTGTATATGTCAGTTTCCACCTTGTGGATTAATTCTGAAAGTTGATTGCTTGAGATTAGATGGATACTTACCTGCTCTTGATGCCCACTTGAGGCACAATTGTGGAATTATGAGCAGAGATATACTGGTTTGGGAGCAGTGATCCATTTCCATGACTGACATGGGATGCTGATTTTAGTGGTGCTTTATTTCACTTAAAGAAAGTGTATAAAGTTGTCTACTACCTTGAAAATATTAAAAACCCAGCTGGATACAGCCATTAACAACCACTGTGGTTGACCGTGCTCTGGGTAGGGGTCTTGGGCTACAGACCTCCAGAATGGTCCACTTCAGTGATTAACTGAAGAAGAATATCTCCTTTCACTTGATTTTATGTTTTTTGAGACACATTTTGACACATTAATGATGGGGATTTACAATGTTAGTGGGTAAGAGTGATGGAATAAGGATGCACTGGAATGAGGCAATAATAGAGTTATTTTGTTTATAGGGTGGGGGATAATGTCTTGGAAAAAAACTCAGGATCTCATAAATGAGGTTGCTGTCCAGGTTTTGTGAACCCTCAAGTTTGTTATAGAAAAGTAAGGTTTTTTTTTTTTGTGTTCAATTATCAGTGAAATTTTATTTCTGTATGTGTTTCTGGGGCTTTTTGCTTACATTTTCAACCAAAACAGATTTCAGGTCAGCCCACATAATCTTGAGTAGGCTGTGTATGAAATTCCCCATAATATGTTGGAGTTTCTAATGAGATCTCTGCAATATCATACGGCTGATATACCTGACTAATAATTGTTTTCAACTTCATTCATTTGCTCCTAGATACTGTTCAATGCAGAATAAAGAATAATATTTTTCCATGGAATATTTACACTCCAAAAATATTTGTGTTATCATATCTGGTTAATGTTTCTTTATAAATTGAAATAGTTGTCACTCCATGGAGTTGTTTACCTTTCCCAGAAATATTTCTACAGTACAAGGGGACTATTTACCCTTCAATTTAACCAGCAAATATTTGTAGGCCACCATTTTTTATGCCCACCACCTGCTCTCAAGGCATCTTGTTGCCAAATTATTTTTCCTCTGTTTCTTTTATTCTTTTATGATATGCTGTTTGCATAAATATTTTTTCCTCCTTTTCCTGATTTTTCTCTATCCCATTTGTCACCACATTTCTGGGAACACAGAACCAAGAAACAAGGACAGGTTTCCATGAGCATGTGGCAGAGTGACAACTTGACTCCTTGTTCTTTGGCTACTTATCTCTGCATTTGCAAAGCCTAAACACACAAGCCAGTGCTACTTTGTAGGCACAGCACACTACAGCATCAGGTACAATTTGCTGTCTGATACTCCAATGTCTCTTTCTGCACTATGAATCTGTATGTTATTCTTACAACAGAACAGATCTTGGAAGTTATTTTCCTCTTCATATTTTCTTTCATTTTCCATTTTTTTGAAAACTCTCCTTTGTTTACACTATTTCTGTAGAGCAGTATTTTACTGTATAAGTTGTTCTGGCTCTTTAAGAATACTTTATAAAAAAAGTTACCTATATTTTAAACTAATATTCTGTTAGTTCTTCTCCAATATTCTTAGAATGTATATAAAACCCCAACAACTATGCTTGAATATTTTTGTTGCATTAATGAAGACCTTAATATGTTATCAGTCTGTTAGCAGAGTCTGAAAGTGCTGTTCTAGAGTATCAAAACTGGTGACAAATTATAAGCTGAAGATTTCCTTTTGATTTTCATCAGAAGTCATCTCTGTACTTTTTTGATTTCTGCTTCCTTAGCAGAAAGGGAAATTCTCTTCTGTTCTGCACATTGTTGATTTGAGTCACATAAAGATATTTTCATTGAACAAGCATTGTTTCCAAGTCTAGATCAATTCTAATTTAAACAGAAAGTCTTACAACATACTCCACACTTTCTAGTGTCATTGAATGTTAAATTTTTTATGTGATTTACAGTTCAGGAAATATTTGCCATTTAGACAGGGGCAAAACTGGTGACCACAGAAGAACTTGCATGTAAGTTATAACAACAGGAGCTACCCTTTTTCACAATTCATGAGAAGTGCACTCAAAGAAACAACCCAAGGTGCTGCATAACCCATACCAGTGCAGTCTGAGCATCTTGGAGATGTTGGTGAATTTATACTCCTGGTCACTGTTAAGGAGTAAAGGCTGATCACAGGAGATTGTGGGCCAGACCCAGAAGATTATTTGAGGCTGCCTCCTGGGAAGAAACTAATGGTGATGAATAAGGTGCTGACATGGAAAAGGGTGAGCCATGTGCCTAAACATAGGTACCACAACAGCCAGTACTCTAAATGTATGGGTGCTTGTGCAAATTGGCAAGGAAGGGAGTGAAGAACAAAATTTCCTAATGCAGTCAAGAGGAAACATTGAGAAGAGGTGATTAAAATCAGGCACTTGCAGCTCTGTGGTAATCTGAAAGTCCTTTCTGCTCTAAGCCACCTACAATATCTGGATGGACCTGTGTAGTCACAGCCAGAGTACAAGAACATTTAGCAGTTCTTGTTCACTAACACAGGAAAAGAACTCACAGGAAATATTGAATTTCTTTTCTTCTGACCAAAAAGGTTTCTGTTGTTGTTGTTGTTTGTCTTCATATGAGAGGTTCAGGTGATAAAAATTTTTATGTTCAGGTGATGAAAAATGGAAGCAGATAGCTGAAGAACCGATGCAGTGACTGATCTGTTGGCAGATCCTTCAGACCTCACTTTTGGGGCCAGCTGTTACATGCAAATAGTCTGTCGGCTCTCAGTTGTTTCATAGTTGTACCTACTGTCAGTTGTTCCTACCTCTGTAGCTGTGCCTACATTCCCTCCTCAAGTCTCAAAAATATTAAATAAATAAATAAAAATACTGTCATTCAAACTATTTATCCTCAAATAAAGTGTGAGTGCTAACTGGTACCACTTATATCCTGACAGTGATTCTACCTATAAGTTACTCTTGTGATAGCGTATATTCAGAATGGATACCCATCGAGCTGGAAATCCTCTTCCAATTTGCTTTATCTTGCTGATAAATAAATGAGTAATTTTAGACAGAATAAAAGTAAACATCCCAAAGTAACTTTATCTAGTTGAGATGTTTCTCTTTCAGAATTTCTCTAGACTATTTTTTTATTTTATTTATTTATTTTTTTTCTGTCTTAAAAATCCTTAACAAAACTGAATCGCTTGACTAAATCATTTGTACTGGAAATCTAACATCTTCTCTAGTTGGAACAGATTGTATCAAAAAAAAAATATAAATAGCACACTCTAAACAGGCTGCCCAATTTTAGCAAAATACATTTGCATGGATTTCTTCCCAGAGTAGAAATTCCTCTTTTTTTCAATTGTGTGCAATTTATGACTATGCAGAAAATATGAGCAGGGTTCTTTTCTCTTTTATACAGCATAAGCTTCAGTGAAATCAAATTACACTGATGTAAAACCATTGGAAATGAGATCAGAATCAGAATCAACCTCACCCAAGACAAAACTCTTTTGTGGCTAAATAATTTAATTTTGTGATTAATTTAATATTAGTGATGGGGCCCAAATGTGTTCTGTAAACTCCTTTATGAATAGAATTTCGTACTCCCTGATCAGTGAAATGCAAATGAAAAACAGTCTACTATCAAAGGTGCCACAGATTCTTGTGATTTTTATTTATATAAACTTTCTGTTCTTGCTAAGACTGAGGTATTGAGTTTCAGGGGTGTTTTGTTGGAGGTGTTGGTTTTGATTTGATAGGTTTTGTTTGTTTGTTTTTCTTTTTGGTGGTGGTGGTTGGTTTTAGATGTTATTTAGTTGTTTTATTTTTATTTTTTTTTGTGGGGGAGGGTTGGTTGGTTGGTTGGTTAACTCTTTTTAATTCTAGAAACTCTTTTTATTATTATTTAGTTCATTAATTATTGCAGAAAATATTCCCTGTTTTTGCTGTCTTTTTCTAGCTAAGGTCTAGGTTTGTTTTACCAGTAAAAAATAGTTCATATGCATAACCTGATTTATTTGTTTTATAATTAGCCAGAAAAACTAACATTTTAAAAAATTGCATTGGTACAGAGAAAATCTACTTGGGTTCAGAAGGACATGATGTGCCCTTTGTTTGCAGAATATTAATCATGACTGGAATAAATATTAATTATGCAGTTTGTAAAATGACCCATAAACATTTCAGTATTCTTTAAACACAAGCTGTTTGTTCCTGAGAGGTTGCCGTACTTTCCCTGAGGAAAAACAGAGACAAAAATTTGAAGAATGTTTTACTAGATGGTGGGAAATACTCAACAAATGATCTTGTTAACAGAACATTGTACAACATTTAGATAATTTTAATTGGCGTCTTAATTTTATTCTTTCCTAGTCTGTAGGTGTGAAAAAAGAGCTTTGCAGGAGGATTTTTCATAAACTCTAAGTTGAAGATCAGACATTGCTCTACAGGAGTTACTATATCACATAAATTAATATCAGTCTCAGATCTGGTATTGAACTGAGAAAACTCGTATTAATAATGTAACCTGTGGTGCCATAGTTCATAATGCTGAAAAGAGTAAACAACACCTTGCCTTTTGTTCTGTCCTGATACAAACGGAAACATAATGTATCCCTGGTCTTCTCTAGCAAGTCATTATTCATACAGGTTTTCCCCCTGAAAAGCAAAAATACTGGACATTTTGATACAGAGAAAGAGATCATATTCTTCCAGTAAAATTAAAAATACGATCTCTCTCTCCTCATATTCTGCTTTTATATTAAAAAGCTTTAACTTAATCTCCATTTCTGCTGATTTAATTCCTTATAACTGAGTCATACAGAAGGGAAATATTTCTTCTCTGAGTCAATAGGTTGCAAGTCTCCTCAGGTCAATGTCACCACTAAGGTTCAAAGAGGTTTTTTTTCAGAGCATCCTCTTGTAAACTTATTATGGCATAAAAGAATAAATAAATAAATAAATAAATAAATAAAGTCTTTTTCATTGCCCATCTTTGAACATCCTCATTCTATCGCTTAATTTGATTTTGAGATTGGTTAGTTAAATTCCTTGCTGAGTTCTCTTAAATGATTATCATTTTCCTGTTTAGGAAACGATACTCAAATCTCAGCATCCCCTCAACCTCATTGATTTGTATTTCCAGTTCTAAGCATCTAGATTTTACTTCTGATTGTCACTTTTCCATCTGGGCACACTTTGTCAGAAAGAGACTTCAATGTACAACAGTATTGCACACTGATGAGCTCTTCAGGCCTACTCAGTCATCTGCAGGTGCCATCTCCAGAACATTGATTACAGTCTGTCTTCCCAAAACATCTCTTGGATAAAATACAGGAGATATACTTTGAAAAAAAAAATAAAATAAAGGAGCTCAATAGAGTGTGCAGAGTTGATTCTGGATGTGTTTTCATACCCCAGGAATGGTAGATCTAGACATAAATAACTCTAAATTATGTATTCCTGGTCCACTAAGCTGGGACAAACCTTACAATCCACCAGCAGCCCAGATTTTATTGATAGGAATTGACAGAGAAACACATATGTTTTTTTTGCATCTTTATATGCTAAAGAATAGTACCAAATGGTAAATTTGTATTTTCTTTAGTGTTTCTACTCCTAAATGGCATTCTGTTTTAATGAGGAAGGAGAGTTGGCTAGGTCTCTTAGGTATGTGTTCAAGATTAACGATGTGTGTTGCTTCTAGTAAACTCACTGCCAAGGGACAGAGTCTTCCTTGAATTAACTTCTCCAGCTGAGACTGCTCCCATCACTGGACAGGATTTCTTTCTTAGTCAGATGATCTAGTAAGGATTACATTTGTTTCTGAGAATAAAGATGTTTTCTTATTCTGTCATTCATAAACTAGGGGTCTGGGGATCAGATTTTCTGAACGCTGGATAAATGAAACAAGGCTAAGTTATTGCTGATTTTACTTTTGCTCTCTGGAACACATCCTGATTATCTAGAGAACTCCTACTTTGAATGTACACAAATGTAATAAGCACAGGAAGTACTAACTACTAACGCTGTGCAAATGTGAGAATAGACCTTCTCATAGCTAGGAGATCATCCAATACATCTTTCTGCATGAGAAAAGAGAAAAGAGCTCTATCAAAATGAGAGCTCTATCTCACTTTGAACCAGAAAATCCCATGCTCTTAGCACAAATAAACAATAGGCATGGTTCTTTCTAGAAACAAACTACCAAGTGCTCTTTCAGTTTAGCAGGACAATTCTAGTAAGGAAAAGAGCGTATTTGCTGTCTCTCCTATCATAACAGCAGAAGTAGGAGAAACAATGAGACTGAACAGTCATTCATGTCATAGAAAGCTCCTGGGGAAAGCAGTCTCTGAGAGAGAAGCTTGTCAAATGAAAAGGCTTGTCAAGGATTTTGTTTCAATTATTGTGGCTGGCTTTGAAGGCATTACAGGCTTACATGGGTAGGGGTCGCTAAGAGGTCCAGCTGGGCAAAACTGTCATATAGTCACAATTTACTCCTCTGCATTCACCTAGATGCTTCAAATTAACCTGTATGGAAAGCTTTCTGTTATGGCTAAGTAGACACATCATAGTCCTTGGTCCACTTTGTCAGTATCAAATATATTTGTCTGACTGGGGGACTGCAATGAAGAGATAATAAATCATGAGAAAAGGAGCATCTCTCAGAGGTGGGGCAATGCTGCATTCAGTAGTTAAAGCAAAGTCTGACATTAATATTCATTTTTTAAAAATGCATTTTTTCTTTGTCACTGACATTTAAATGAGAAAATCTGAAATCTGTCTAGTATTCAGAGAAACAGCAAGTTTTAAAATAGCTTCAGGTAGCAGAATAGACAATTAATCTTGAATAATGTGAACTGACCAAAACACAGGAAACCTGTGAATTTCCCTAGTGGAGAAAAGCAATGGCTGCCTAAGCTAGTTTACTGTCTCCAGTGACACTTAATGAGCAATATTTCAGAGGAAGCTCAAATTTTCAGGAAGCTGCTAATTACTCCATACTGGACAATGAGAACACAGCTGATACAGCTTCTGATCAGTTTATGCTTGTTATGAGAAGGACTGGAAGCCCCCTGTACTTGTTTATTGGTTAGTATTATTGCCCTTTCTATTCATACTGAAAACCTAATTTTAATATAAAATTAAATACTGCTAATGGACGTTTTTCCTCATTTTAAGTTTACCAGAAAAAAAAAAAGATATAAACCTTGTTTTCCTTCAAAACAAAATAAAACAAAACAACAACAAAAAGGGTCTTGTTACACCAAATGTGTGAAGTAGACATTACAAGTAAATGAATGTTTCACAAAAAATGAATGAATTTTACAAATCCTAACAGTGCCGTGAACAGCTCTGCAAAATATTAAACTCCCAGGAAGATTACCCATTCTTTGTTTTGCAGGAACAGTAAGTGAGTTAAAAAATATCAGGATATCAGGTCATGGAAAGCTTAGGATAGTAGAGGGTAGTACTCAGAATCACTCAGCTCTGCATTGCTCGCTTAGATATGGCTTAGGTTAAAGCCAGCCCAGAAATTTTCCCTTCTCTGTTGCTCCATTTAATCTGTTCTAACATGGATATTATGAAAAATAATAATGCTCCTAATTGATGTTATCTATGTCATATATTGAAAGACGGAAAAAAATGACTTCAGTTAATCTTTTCAGAGAAAAAAATAAAGCCAATAGAACCAGAAAAGGACTTTATTGTTGTCTTCGGCTTGCTGTTAGATTATTATTTTTTATATACATATCTATAAAATAGGAATATGCAAGAGCTTTATCACAGATTCCTTGTGGTACTAAGATGAGTTGCCACCTGATTTTCCAAACAAAGGTATTGAGTGAAGAAGCAGTCTTCTGACCATGGGAACTATTATTATCTGTCTGTCCATTCATGCAACAAGACACAAGGATTTGAATGGTCTATTTGGTTTACATGACTGTTTTAGAGAGAAAGAAATATTATCTCTCTATAGGTTTTACCGCATTCATACAGCATTGATACATAACAATTTCTAAATGAGAAGGAAAGGAAAATGGACATCAACAGGTTCTTCTGCCTGATAGCCATGATAAAAATATTAAAGGGTACTGTATTTGTGCTCAAGTGTGATCTGAGGCTTACCAGCAGCTGGTAAGAGTATAAACTTTCAGCATTTTACATATCCCAGCTCTGAAGTTTTACTCTATAGCCCTGTTTTTGTAGGACAGGGAGAAGAGAGGGGAGGAAATGTGGAATAAAATATTTAAAATCTCTAACTCTCTACCAAAAATGTCAAAGAAATCTTACAGATCAAGATTAATTTGGCACTCAGATTTCTGTTTTTTAGTATGTAATTATCTTGTGGGAGAACTGTAAGAGTGGGATTTCAGTTTTTTTTTTTTAATTTAGATTTTTTTTTCAGTGAAAAATAAATGTTCTTCACGAAGGTTAGAATATGTAGACCTGTTTTTTATTGTTTTTGTTGTTGTTGTTTTTTTCCTTCAGTCTCAGAATAAACAGTTTTTAACCTCTTCTGCTGAGGAAAGAATGCCATGATGGCTTCTGAGTACGTATTCAGAAAGTTTTCATAATGACACTGAGGGAGTTTTCTTTGGAACATAAAAGTTATAAAAGGAGGTTTCATTTTCCCAGTGTCTAATACCTTCAAATTATTTTTATTCAAACTTTCTGAAGGATAAAAATATTTGTTGACATCAAAATAATCATGGAAATGTTTTACCTCATAATCAGTTACATTAAATTGATAGGGTGGGTTTAACAAGATGGTTGGAATTCAATCTTAACTCTACAGAGACCAGAGGGAGTACTCATAAAGATATTGTACAGTATTAGAATAAATCATCTCCCCTAGATGTGTTAAACTAAAGGAAGGAAATGTGGAACATGGCAATATTGATTTCTTTTTTTTGTTGTTGTTTTGTTTTGTTGTTAGTGTTAGTAGTAGTTTGTGTTTTTTTTTTTTTGGTTTTTTTTTTGCTTGCAAATATAATTTTCAATCATCCCAAATGACTGAAATACTTAGCACAGTTAAAGAAAATATAAAGATATAACCAGTAACAAATAACGCAACCAAATAAACTTTATTTAAAGAATGTATTGGAACTTGAGATAGTACTCAGCTCTCAGCTGTCAAATGACTGGGAAACTTTTTTTTTTTTTAATATCCTTCCTTAAAACGTAGTAATGAATCTCAGCATTTTCCACACTGGCCACCATGTTAAAAGGGAATAAAACAGTAGAGATAGACCAAGCCTGAGACAAGAAACCCAATGATATAAAAGGAAATGTGTTTCACTGAGATCTGTTAGTGCAAGGACACATATGCCTCTCATTCATTACTAAATTCTACTTGAAATTAGAAACCAAAAGGTAGCTTAGAAAGGATCTAAAGAATTTGGAGACATTTTAGAGTGTTATTCAAATGAGATGCTGGTAAAGAATAAATATTTCTGCAATCATCTGAGCCTCAACACAGAGAAGAAAATAAGTAATTTCCACATACTGACCCAACATTGGTGCAAATTTATGCAATTTATATTATTAACACTATTGTTAAAGAAATGCACAGTAAAAGCATTCTGCAAATAGGATTAGTGTACAAATTTGAACCTTTCATGAAGCTCAAGGAACAGAAGAGCCTACTAGGTTTTCATTTTTTAGATTTACAGAAGTTAGAGAACCTGTTTCCTCCATTCCTTCTTAAAAAAAAAAAAAAAAAAAAAAGACAAGGAAGGAAGGGAGGGAAGGAGGGAGCGAGGGAGGAGGGAGGGAATGAGGGAGGCAGGGAGGAAGGAGGGAAGGAAGGAAGGAGGGCAGGAGGGCGGGAAGGAAGGAAGGAGGGCAGGAGGGGCGGGAAGGAAGGAAGGAAGGAAGGAAGGAAGGAAGGAAGGAAGGAAGGAAGGAAGGAAGGAAGGAAGAGATGAGAGAAGAAATTTTTAGTAGGGAGTTAATAAAGTTTATCCTGAACTGATAGAGTTAACTGTATCTGAGAGAGATCAGATCCACAAGTATGTGTCCTGGGTTGTATTTGATATCAGAATTCTAGTTTATATGAAATAGATTGCATACAGACAACAGAGTTCTCATCACCTTATGCAGTACATAGGACTAAAGCAAGAAAATGTTAAGTATCTGAAATTAATTCAAAGTGGAATTATTTGTTACTCCAGTCATACATATACATATACCTATGCATATATTACATATACATATACATATGTATACATTACATATATATCAGAGGATGAAACAGTTAGAAGGAAAGAAGCTAATGTGACTTATAGCAGAATAAGCTCTATTCCAAAAGGATTCTCTGTATTCAAGCCAAGGGCAGGGTGGAAATTAACAGAAATCTTATATTTAAACTGGACTAAGGCAACCTTACCATTTCCAATAAGCTATATTGGAGCTGATTTGTGATCTGCTGAAATGGATAAATAGCAAGGCTCATCTATCTCTTTTATAAATATTGAAGATTTTTATACAGCTTTGTTTAACTGCATTCCATCTCTTTTAGATTCAGTTTCAGGATGATCCTAATTCAATAACTCCATAAACAACAACACTAATAAAAAAAGTCTAAAAAAGTAGTCTAAAATGTAGAGAAATAAACACTCATTCTGAATATGCATGGTTTGTTTAAAGGAATTCAGTGCAGAGTGCTTAAGATAAATGAAATTTTCAAAATTATTCTGACCAGTCAAGGTCTGCTGTCCTCAAGTATGTGTGAAATAATGAAAATCAATCAAAACCCAAGACAGCAATTTTTCTTCAGCAAAATAATTTTCTTCTATTTACTTATACAACTTACTTAGGGCTAAGAAGATAGTTTAGTTTTCATGCCCCAAAGCCCTTAGTCTCTCTAGTGTTAACTCCCAGCACTGCTAGATGTGCTAAGAATTTTTGAATTACATGGACAACTTCTTAGTGGACTGGCAAAAATATGGCTGTTCAGCAGGTGTTGGGTGGAGAAAACTTCTCACTCTTGATAGTGAACCACACCAAAACATAAATTTGGACTTCCTGTAAAAGGCTCAGGATTTTGACATTTCTAGAAGATATTTTTTGCCCCTCAAAAAGCAAAGTAATAGAAAAAGAAGTCAATAAGGAGGAATAAAAATATAAATATATACATATAAATTCATCAGAAAATTATATTTATGTTCCATCAGCTCTCAAACGTATCTTCACAGGCCATGTCTACTCTGAAAAGTAAAATGAAGTTCAGATGCTTGACCAGTGAACTGTGTAACTTCACTGAGCAACTGTTTGGTCATTCCCTGGCTCTAGCTTATTCTCCCTGAAAAACAAACAATCCAACAGAGCTTTGGCAAACAGTCTCCTCTAGGCATGTCTCTCTCCATGCACAGCAGAAGCAAGGTTGTACTACATTTGGCCTGCTTCATTTGGCATGATCCTCCGGTACAATATCAGCCAGGCTTTGAACCCTCACATGGCACCTTAAAACAACTGCACAGACTCTCTGCTTCTGGCAGAGTAACAGTAGGAATAAGGTTAAGAGTAAGACCAAGACCAAGAACAAATCTTGGAGCCTAGAAATCATCCCTCTTATTAACCTGGCCCTAAGAAACTGGTTTGTTAATATGACAAAAAGAAAACATGGGAGGGAGTGGAGAGATGGAAATTTCATGAGGAACACAGTAGGAAGACAATGATCCTGCTGACAGCCCTGGTTTAGAATGGGGGGTATCTGTGCTGGACAAGGGTCTGCATGACCTTGCTGGGTTATTAACATGACTTTATTTCTGGATGGTCTCAACAATGACTTTGGGCACCTCTGCCATGTTCATGCCCACTGGAAACTTAACAGCACTGTACTGGTTCCTCACTGGAAAGTCAGAGTACCAAGACTCATGATGATGATGGCAAACCTGTTCCTGACAGTATGGGATACAAAAGAGAGCATGTTGGTGCTGGCTGAATAGTGCCAGCTCCATGCAGACACTAGTGTAAGATAGGTCATTTGGCTGTAGTCCTTGTGGGCCATATGTTACAATAAATCTTCCAGGTCCTTGGATGCAGAATTTTCATGAGGGAGAGAGGAAAAGGTTTGAACAGGATCAAATAATAATTTCAATATGAACAGACAGCACCATGTGGGAGACAGAATGGCTGCAGAGGGAGTATCACAGTCTTCTAGGCTATGCAAGGCAGTCAGGCAGTGCATTGGACAGGAGTAAATAATGAATGTTGTGGAATGCTTGCAGCAATAGAACATCTGTATCTGTCCTTTGGTCTGTGTGAATATCCAAAGGTTGTCTGGGAAAGGGAAGGAAAAACCAAGTTTCTGGAGTATTGGTAAATATGAATTATGAGTGTATATTTAATTATTTACATTCTGGGTTGTATGCCATGGCTCTAAGTTAAAAACATTCATATAGATGGCCCTTGAAGCTATATCAGACCATCCACATGGCTGTCAGAGTTTGCATATCTCATTACATATGTGTTCCCAGTATATGCGTATTTAAACATATTTTAGATAAGAAGAAATAATAATAATATCCCTTGTTGTTGTGGAGATACAGGTACATGTTTATATAGATCTCAGTACAGTAGGTCCCTGGTCCCATTTAAGGCTTTCATAGACTATTGTGGTGTCAGTATTGAATAATAACAGACAACATATAAATGCCAAAATAGAGAATGAAAAACTTGATCTGCCTTAAGGGTCTGTGTCTGAAGGTGTCAGAGACATTAGAAACGAAGGAAATAGAAAAAAAATGATGGGCTAGGTGCACACATCTGCATTAGTTCAAACACAATCCCCAGCCCCCAAAGCTGTCAAGCACAACTTGCAGGAGGAAAGAAAGATTATTTAATTATTTAACTATCTACCTATGTACATAAAGTTAGAGTGAAAGATCTTTGGGGGAAACTTCTAGTGGTTGAAAAATGTTCTACTTTTTCCTTACCACACCTCACTTAATCCTTTCTTTCCTGTTTTCTGAGAGTCCTTTTCTATGTGGCTGTAGCAAACAAGTTCTTGTGGTTTCAGGTGTTTCTCAAACACAAGGGGGTACAGTGTGGCAGCAAGTTCTCCTTAGGGATTTAGCTCTAAATTTATTCAAGACACACACAAGTGACTCAAGATCCTATAGAAGATACTTTGCTTCCCCTAATGACACAGGCTGACTTCTGAGTGTGTACCAAGGCACAGCACACGGCCCAAGTCCTATTCCCTGTAGTGGGAACCTTGCTCCAGCACACCCCAGCTCCCAGCCAGCCCAAAGTTTGGGTCTCTGGTGGAGGTCTGGTCACCTTCCACAGCTCACTCCGTGGCACTGGTGTGCACCCAAAGGCAGGAGCCCTGCCATGTTCTCAGTCTTTACAGAGCCACATCTGCTTCCCATGCTGTGGGCAGTGGATTTGGAGCTCATATGTGCAGACATCAGCAGAGCCATGTACATAGTAATTAAAATCTTTTCTTCAATCATTGTAAAAGCATTTGGCTTAGGTGTTGCTTAGAGTGCAAGATGCACTGACCCTAAAGAGAAACAAGTCTCCTTCATTAAAACAAGGTACTTAGCACATTATGCCTCAGACCCTCAGCTTCAGGGCTTTAATTTTATGTAGACTATTTATGTTTCTACCTATTTATGTTTGTATAGAGACACATTTGATTTGCCTTTGCAGAGGGAAATAAGAGGACATAGCTTTATCCTCCCTCCTTTGCTCCCCATGACATCACATCTTCCCTTGAACTGTAGACACTGAAGCACTATTCAGTGGAGGAGTCAGAGCAAAAAGGAACAAGAAAGCTATCAGTCCTTCCGACCCCAGCTCAGGAGGGTGGTAGTGAGATGGCAGCTCTTTTCTCAGCACAACTACTAAGACCTGCACCCCTGCCTGAGAAGAAGGATGGCAGATGGAACCACACATCAACAGAGGTGGTCCCAACCCATGTCTCAGCTCTCCCTCCTGACTCCAGACATCAGGGGTGCACCATTTAAAACCTTCATGGCACTGACAGCAGAAAGAGTTTCACAGTATCACAGAAGTCTGTGATGCTATTATGGCCTTTACACCAGGTTCTGAAGTACTTGGGGCTGGAACAGTGGTGGATCACTTTTTCGCTATGCAACAGAAATCTCTCCGTTAGGGGAAACTGTAGCACGTGGAAATCCTGGGGCCACTATTGCTTTGTTATCCCTTCCTTGATGCCTCATACATTCTGTTGTTAGCAGCATGTCACTTCTCTGTGCTATACCCTGAGTGTAGCCTGCCTTTAGCCTTTCACTTTCCTCACTGCTGAGGTGGGGAGGCCATGAAGATGGTGCTGCCCAGCTTCTCAGTGTGGCCAAGTGGTAGGAAACAAGGGGCCAAGCTCAGACTGGGACTTCTGGCTGTTGCTGCTGTAGCAGCCTCACTTGGGAAGTTATCATTTAAGTGTTTCAGTGTTATTTAGTTATGTCTGTGTCAACTCAGCATCCATCAATCAAAGCCCTGGGGTACAGAACAAAGTCCTGTTGACTTTTTTGTACTACTGTATAGAATAGCACTATTTTCTCTGCCTGTAGTGACAGATACACGCCAGACATAGCAGAAGGAGCAACTGGTACTTGGTTCATCATTCTATAGGACATCTGAGTATGTATATAGCCAAGAGATGAGCAATGGATATATATGCAAGAGAAAGGGCTATTTGGGGAAATCATACCAGAGGACTGGTAGAAAATGCCCTAAATTGTTATTACATTGTCCAATTTATTTATACTGCTATGTTTCGTTATATTCTTCCATTGCAAGAATTTTCATTACTAGAGAAAATATCAATTTATTACCCTTATGCCTTTTCCAGATAATAATCAGTACTTCTGAGTGTGTAGTGAAAATTAGGATATTTTATTATTCCATTTCTATGATCATATTTATCACCTAATTTGATGACACTGCACCTTCAATTGTAATTCTCACATGATCTTCAGAGGATATGGGATATTTATACTATCCTCTATTAGGACTGGAGATGTGGTGAAAACATTAGAGTTTGGATCAGCGTACTGACTGTTTGCTTATGACACTGTAAGGCCAACTATCAGCAGAAGACTTAAATTTTAGTATTCAATTCCCTATTCAAATAATAAAATGCAATTAACTTGACTTTGTGTGCTTAATAAATTTTGTTTATTATTTAATCAATATTCATTGTTATTAAATACTAAAAATCATTAAATAAACACAGTCAAGAAGCTTACATATTTTTTATTACTGATGCTTCTGGCTGCTGTCCCCCTTCCAAATTCAATGTTATTAAATCTTTCTAAACCCGCTTTTTCTTTTGTTCCTACAAAGTGGTTTTGAATACAACTCTTTTTCCTTGTCTCCAAGACAGAAGAAACACACAAGCTGAAACTCTCTCTTTGGTATCATTCTCTGGATATTCCCACTACACTGACAAAGGATACATTTTTTCCTAATGGTTACGATAAACTATTCATGATCATAAGGCTCTCCACACCCTTTTAGCCCCACTCAATGTACTAAGGATCCCACCTTTGCTCTGGCAATCCACATACTTCCTTGCTGAAGGTACTTTATAGGACTTCATATGTATGCCTTTCATTCCATTTTCTCCCCACAGCTATGGAGTATTTGGAAAGCAGCTATGCTGTGGGCCAATGCTCCAGTCTACCCCAACATCCTCTTTACTACTTAACTGTTCCTTCAGGCAAGGAAATGTTCCCTGTTAGGTAGGTTTAGTTGTGAGGATAAGACAATATTTCTCAATAATTTGCTGATAGCTTGCAGGAAACTTTGAAAAGCACTGAAGCTGGAAAAAATTACAGATGGAATTGTCTATTTTCTAAGTGAAGAAATGGAATGGGACGGGATGGGACAGGCAGGGCAGGGCAGGGCAGGGCAGGGAAGGGAGAAAAAAGCAAAAAGAAAGAAAAAAGAAAAAAGAGAAAAGAAAATAAAAAAAGAAAAAGAAAAGATAAAAAAGAAAAAAGAAAAAGGAAAAAAAAAGAAAAAAAAAGAAAAAAGAAAAAAGAGGAAAAAAAAAAAGAAAAGAAAAAAGAAAACAACAACAAAAAAAAGTAAAATCACCTTCCCTGATTCCCTGGCCAGCACACACTCCTTGAACATCCCAATTCTTCCCAGTGCAGTAACTTGAGTTTCCTTGATGTTGCCCTACCTGACGTGTCCATGACTGAAGGTAGTTAAAAGTTGATTGAATCTGAGAGAACGAGGTAAAAACAGTGTGCTACAGAAAGTGTAGGTGCAGCTCTCACAGAGCAGAATGTCTGTTCCCTGTAAAGTTTCCAAACAAAACAAAACAAACAAACAAACAACAGCAAAACAGAGATGTCCTAAGTTTCAGTTGTGAAGGCTCTTCAAAAGGAAAACTATAATGCCAGCTCTGAACTCATTCCAGGCCAGCACCAGGGCGTCTTAATAGCAGGGAGAGTAGGAAACATTATTTATTTTTTTCCCGCTCATATTACAGAAAAGTGGGCTAGAGACACAGTCTCAATTCTATTGCATAAATAAAAATGGCTGAAGAAATCCCAAGGTGGAAGCAGTGCTCAGAAATGCTTCAAGAACATCTGTCCAGTGATGTGAGTACGTGCCACATCTGTTATTCAAGTACGCACAGGGGAGAAGGTTTGTAGAGAGCTCTGTCAGAGGCTACAGATGAAAAGTGGGAAGGAGACTCCAGCAGCTGAATCCCCAGTGTGATGCAAGGACCTCAGCACAAAGCCTGTTGATCTGGAATTTGTGAGGCAGACAAAACTATACATGAGACTACATATCACTCTCTGTTGGGAAGCAGTAGTTGGTAGCTGAAGCAGAGGAAAAAAAAAAAAAAAAAAAGACTTAAATGCAAGGATCCTCCTGTTTACACATTAATCCTTGCCAGTGGTACTGGACTCATGTGGGTGTTTCCTCAAAGACATTCTGAAGACAATAAAATATTCTGTTAATGAGATTTGTTTCAACAGGTTTCCCAGGTTCTGTTCAAACTGTAATCATGTTTCAGAACATTTCCAATGGTGTCCCAATACCAGGACCTGATGGAAGCCATGGGAGGCCAGACAGGTGCTAACCTTCTGAAGTTCTTGTGATGCAAACATCTCCTCATTGAACGAAAAAACAGAAATCAGAGTAGAAGTCCAGATATTACATTGACACGCACTGGAAGGAAGTGTAGAAATAGATCAACAAGTGAGTGCGATGAGGTGCATCAGTTAATACATAAAAAAGAAAAAAGTGCCCAGTAGAATGATAGTTCTCAGATACTTCTGGGACAAATCAATTTAAACTTTGCACACTGCTCAGGCTATAGCTAAAGAATTAATGTTCTGTGTAGCAGCCAATCCACTCTTTTTTAGTGACAGACTGTGAAAAAAATATTATTATACCTATAATTCTTACTGGACTGTTTCTATTTATTGTTTTGATGTTTATGTCAGCAGGCAAGTGTAGCTTTCCATTCAGCGATGTGGGAATATTTACACCCATTTCAGAAGTTATAGCTTCTCATAAGGCCCTCGTATAGGATTCGTTTCTTTTTATTTTAACAGTTGATCAAAAAAAAAAAAAAGTAAAGCCACAGTAAACAGACAGATAGGGGGTAAACACAATTTTGTTGATCATTTCAGCAAAATACAAGTTCTTAAGTGATAGACTCTGCTGGGGGTACAAAATAATGTACCTCCCTGCTCTTTCTGTTTAATATGCTATTACATTTTGTTCTTGCTTTGTTCCTACCCCATGTTGCTTAAACTTGTGAAGGCATTACCTTGAAATTTTATTCAAGCCACCTCCAGCATGTTATGAAACCAGGCATGACTTGGACAGAAGCAGCAAACACAGAGGCTGGAGCCACTGCAGAAGTTGCAGCAGTAGCAGTGTTTAGTGCTGTTTTCTGGAAGCAGCTGGTGAAGCACATATCCCATGTGAGGGGTAGCATGACATAGTTGTAGTGCCAAGAGGCATGGAACAAAGGGGTACAAAGACCAGGTAGATAGTCTAGGGATCCTTCTGAAGGCTGAGGAGGGTGCCCACATACCGCTTCAGATGGATGGATGTCATTAGCACCAGGGATGTAACATTTGAAAATCCTTGTCTTGAATGTGCGGCTTTTTTGAAAGAGGTATACAAATAATGAAAAATCCCTGGAATTTTAGTAGGGTTTTGTAAAAGAGTTATTAGCTCAGCAGTAAGATTCCTAGGCTGGGGTTTGTATGTATGTATGCATTGATTGATTGATTGATTGATTGATTTTTCAATTAATACAGAACTATGCTCCTATTAGATTAACTGCATGCAATCTAATGCAAAGAACACCAGCAGCTGCTGCCGCATTTCTGAAATCTCTAAGGATAGCCTGAAGTCAAGATGCTTTGTCTCTGCCACTTTTTTTCCCTTGGTAAGGTATTTTAAGTAAATAAATGAGGAAGGTTTGTTAACATGTACTGGCTAAACAATTGTTAAGAAAAGGTTCAAGGGCTGTGGTTTACAATAATTTTCATTGCAACAGCCTAGAGCAAGTAATATATAAAACCTTCAAGGTAATGCAGATCACTTCGTTTGGGCAGATTAAAAGATAATGCTTTCCATTATCTTGGAGGAAATAAAGAACGACAACAACAACTCTAAAACATAACACTAATATCAAAGCAAGTTAAGGTCTTAACAGGTTTTTTTGCCAGGCCATTGTTAGTTGACCTGAAACACTAGGTATATCCAGATTTATGCCACTGTTTCAGAGAAATGAAGCAAGAAACAAGACGATTGTTTTTCACTAAAAAAAAAAAAGCAATGTTCAATGAATATTTATATAGAATACTCTGCCATGTGCTACATAGTTTGGAAAATGAAAAGCTCTGGGGGCAGGAGTGAGTTTTTATGTTACAGATTGTGGACATAATCATAAAGTGGATCACAACTGCAGAGATAAACCCTTTCTTAAATAGAAACAGATTATTCAAATGTAAAAAACAACAAACAAACAAACAAAACCACAGATGATCAAGTCAGATTTCCCAAGAGTTTTCCTCAAATCACTCATGAGTATCTTTCCCACCCTCAGAGCTATGGAGACATGCTTACTTATAGAAATACCTGAGCAAAGGAAATGTACTATTACCTATATCATGAATGCTTCGTCTGATATATTTCATAAGCCCAGTTATCCTTTTGTCATGCAACCACCCTTCCTTTTACAACATCTGTAAGATGCTAGCCAAATATTAATAATTACTTATTAAAGATAAGAATATTTCAAAAACATAATACTGAAATATAATTAATTTTATTTATTGAAAGAAATACAATGTGGCATAATATTTTATTATGAAAATATTACCAAATTACTAGCCAATACAGGAATGCACATCTGCCAGAGAATACAAACATAAGGCCCTCAGGCATTTCATATGTTTTTTGTTTGTTTGTTTGTTTTTCCAGTGACCTTGCTATCTCTTTCTCTCTACCCTGGACACAAGGAATTTTGTTCATTCAGATGAATAAACAAAAACAGTTAAATAGGAACCATCCCCTATTCATATCTCAGTTAACTATATAATGGGTCAAGACAACACTATGTGTTTCTTTATTTCTCCACAACAACAAACTACCTTTGCAGGTGAGGTCTTGTGCTCAAATGGAAGAGCTGATTAAAATTTAGCAGGCATTCCATATTTTTATTCTGCAATATTTTTATCTCCTCCATGCCTCCACATTGATACTAAACATCAGTTGGCATTTTTTTCTGGTTGTCCTTCCTATAGAAACACATTTCCTCTTAAAACAGAGGTACATTGAGATGATCTTAGGTCCCAATTCTCAACACCCCCAAGCAAAAACATGAAAGGCATCAAACGCTTCTGGATCTTCTTTTATCTACTTGCTTCATTGATTCCATCAACATACTGAGCTGCTTGTGTCTTTTCTGTGACTTAGCTTGACT